>NW_008582005.1:0-5670 GCF_000691845.1 Merops nubicus
CCGCTGGGCCGCCTGTAGCCCGCCCTGAGGAGCGGGGCGCTGCGGGCCCCGCCGCGCTGAGGCGGTGGCGCTGAGGGGATCTCCCGTCAGTGGAGCCCGTCGCGCCGCTCCCCTCTGCGAGACTGTTTTGACCTTAAAACACGTTTTCTGCTTCTTCGTGCCTTTAAGGCACGTCCCTAAAACTGGGAGCGTTCCGGAGGAGTGGCGTGCCGCTGGGGTAATTGGGCCTTAATAATTAACTGCGTTTCAGTCAGTGGAAAGGGCTGCCTCATTTGTCTGTCGTACTGGGGTTTGTGGGAGAGGTACCTGGATCCTTCTCCAAATACAGCTCCTGAATACTACATGACATATTTGATCTGTTGTACACATCTCTGTGACCCAAAGCCACACTAGGATTTTCTGAACCTTCCCTTCTGGGCTGACAATGATTACTTAATTTAAAGATCTACAGAAATAGTATTGGGCTTTCTGGTAAATAAATTTTTTGACTGAATACAATGCTTTCTTAGTGAGGTGCAGCTTGAAAACGAAATGCCACTACCTTCAGCAGGCTTGGGATCTAAATAACCTTGAAAAGGTTTCAGGATTTATTCAGTTGTCTCTGAAATTCACAGGTGAAAGACTTAGGGAGTGTAAGGCCCTGAAAATTCAATTCCTGGTAACTGCAAGTTGGACATGGAATTTTTAGTTGTGATACCAGTTTTAAGATTACATTTTTAGCATTGTGTTTTGAAGTTGATTTTTAAAAACATTCTCTTTAATCATGGATCCACACAACCCATTACATTGACCCAAGATAAAGTGCTGTTCTTGATGAACTGGGCCAACCAAATGGTTCTCCACCACCAAGAGAGAGACATCTCATTGTCCTTCCTCACCAAGTCCCTGCACACAACCACACAGTCCTTGCCCTTGTTTCCATCCTGATTCTTGCTTCATGGGAATTAATTCAAGTTGATAATCCAGCAAGAAATTGCTTTCTTTGACCTCGTGCTGCAGTAGTTAATTCTGAATGGTCAGATATTTCTCCTCATTCCATCTATAAATATTGCTTCTTTTGCTTCTGCTTTTCAGATATATCTGCAATTTGTGTAGCAGCCCAATGCTTGGTATTTTATGTTAGATATATCATTTATATTAGCTTTCTAAATCACCTCTTTTTGCCTAACAGGTTATAAGACAAGTGTAATCACTCAACCCAATTATATTTTTTGAATAAATATTAAGTATAAAAGAATAATTAAGTATAATCCTCAGATTATACTTCATACTAATATACTTAATATTAAGTATAATAAAAGATAAGTATTATTTTCAAATATTGGAAGCCCTTTTCTTTTCACTATTCACCCAGAAGATTTTGTTAATACCATTATATTTACAAGATTAAATTTTTATGCCTTGAATTCTCCGAGCCCTTTACACAGCTCAAAATTACCTTTTGCCTGAGTCAAATGCAGGTTTTTCATGAGCATGTCAGGCACTTAGAGGCTTTTTGACCACAAAATATATTGCTTTAAAATAACGTGGAATAGTTTTATCCATTCCTATTAATTTCTCCTTTTTGTCACATTGCCATTGGAATTCTGCAGAAGGTCTGGGCAAGTTTTTCACCCACTTCTTGGGATCCTAATGTAGTTGGTACTCAAAACCTCTCTTGCTGAGGAGCTAAAGAAAATCTGCAATAAAAGGAAAATCAGAGCTGATAGGAGAATTGGTGATAAATTAAGACTACATGTTGGACTGGAATAAAGCCCTGATCTTGTCCACCAACATGAGATATTTATTCTTTGTGGGAAAGCATAACACAAAATGGTGAATGTTCTAAAAAAAATACTCACCTCAAAAAGACTTGTTTATGTAGCAGGGGATAAACCTTACTAAATTAATTTAACAGATTCTTGTTATAACGTGGTAAATTTGTACTAAAAACATCTGTCACTTTTGTATTGCAGCAGAACTCCCTGCATCCAGAATTCCCTGCATCCCTCATCAGGCTCTGGGAGCAGCTGAAGTATGTGTGGTTCCCTGTTTTGTGTCAGCTTTAGATGTAAAACTTCCCTACTTCCAAAAATCAGTCCAAAATAACTTCCACACAAACAAAGTGTACTGCGTTGTCCATCTCAGCTCTTAAAATGTCTCTTAATCCTCCATGTGCTGATAATTTTAGGCAGGTCATGCCATCATATATTCATCTACCTCTTTCAAACTATTCCTCTAAAAACAGTGATGGAAATTCATTGTATTTCTGTGCCAGCAGTATTGATCATTGATGCCTGAGAGAGAAAGCCCCACCTAAGGATTCCTCACTGTCAAAGAAGAGTTGGGACCTCATCCTCTGTCATTTAAGGAAGTGTTGAACTGCTTCTGACTTGTGAGTAAGCTTTATCCTGGCAACTTTTGACATAGGACAACCTTGTAATTAGCTTGTGGAGCTCAACATTTACATTTCCCAGAGATAAGTACCCCCTCACTTACCACGTGTGGCATGACCTCCCTGTAAATCTGGATTTGGAGCTCTTCTCCTTTGATGTTAGCTAGCTGGTTGAAATCACACTCCAGCATAATTATGGCACAGATCATATCTTATTTATAGTGAGCTGGCTTTGTGTTTCATTTTTTGTGAGCTGGGTAAATGAAGCTCAGCTCTGGAGTTGCTGGTTTTGGGGTTCCAGTTGTTTAGTCACTACAGAAAGGCAGGAGAGGAGAGAATGTTGCCCCAGCATATGTAGCACATCCAGAAATCTGAATTTTCAGACCACAAAACTGTTCAAGATGAGGGAGGTTTCCACCTCCCAGCAGACAGTGTGGGCATCCAGATCTAGGAGGCACTTAGCTTTGCTCCTCATGTTCCAGGGAAGCACCTCCCATGCTAGATCTGTCTGGGTTTTCATTCATCATTATTGTACATCAGCTGTAATTAGAAAGTCTGAATATAAGTCTGATGCTCCTTTGTATCACTTTTGTTACTCATGACACACCTTCCAAGCTGTTCCCATTTCAGATTTGCCCCCTTGCTCAGGGACTTTCAACCAAGCCAAGCCTTGCTGCTTCCTCTGGGGAAGATGCTACAGGGAAGTGCTACTAGTCCCCTATTTTATTTTTCTCCAGGTAAAAATGAAAGAAAGAAAACAAAGATTGCTCTTCCCCAGTGTTCTAAGAGCTACTTCCAAACAAGAGATGTCATGTTGGCTCCTTGTGAGCTCCCAGGATGAGCTGTCTCCTACACAGGCAATCAAAGCAGACAAATGGAGACGTGCTCCTGTCTGCCCAAACCTGGTACCCCAGCCCAGTGTCTTTCCATCTTCTTATTGCCAATTTCTCCAAAACAGCAACTGGTCCTACATCTCACCAGCTTTCCCACCCAGCTGATATGTTCTCTGCTTCCCCAAAGCAGGAACTCTGACCTGCAGTGTGTAGTGTTCTCTCCTTAACTGCTGCATCTGCTCCCTGTTCATGCTCAGAATTATTCTGAATAATGTAATGAATAACTTCTATTTATTCTGTGTTGGGCTGGGGGTGGTTTTTTCAGTAGGATCCATAAACTAACCCAAAATTTCCCTTCTTGCACATTATCCCATACATATTCATCAATCTGTTCCTCAGATCTGATCCCACCTCACTGAAAGTTGTGAGACTTGAAATGCCACAGAGAACAGCACGGTGAGAGCAGGGATGGAGGTAACCACAGCTTCAGCTGAAAGGCAGATCCCAGACCACTGGTGGTGCACAGGAAAGGAGAAGTACCAAGCAGTTCCCAAATTTGGTAGACAAGGATTATGGTTAGAAAAAGAAATGAACCAAAAATGCTTTAACTTATAAAATAGCAACATTTGAACGAGGGTAATGAACTTTTATTTGCCTTTGAGCTTACACAACACTTTTGAGCTACCACACCACCAGTGCAGAACAGGAATCCTGGGAAAATCTGAACTTTCACTCAGTTTTACTGTCTTAAGAGGGGCCCACTCTGCAGATTTCAAAAGCTGTGGTTCCTCCTGCTTATCAGGCAGTTTTAGGAAGTTATCACTTGGTTTTTCTTTAGGTTTCCTTTTCCCAAAGGAATTTGCTCAGGGGAGAGAAATCCCCATTGTATCTAAACCCACAGGCTGGCTGACTTTCATCACAAAATTAAACCCAGACAAAATAAACCTCTGTGACTAAGGACTGAAAGCTCACTACCTGTTTCTGTCTGAATAAAAACAGATTACAAAGGTTTTATCACAAATGTTAAATGTTGATGTTAGCAGAAATGTCAATAAAAAAATCAAAAGGTATTTGGGTTCAAAGGAAATGAAGTGATGTCTAATGGCACACTTTGTCAAAACCAGCATAATTTCAATCCAGTGCAGCAAAAATGGATTAAATGCCCCTAAACTATAGATTTTCCCTTCATAGACATTGATGGGAAATCATTATAAAATGTGTTTCTGTTTCTACTGATGTCACACAGTGCTTTGGCCCTTGCATGAAGGGGTTGTTTACAGAAGTCTTCATCTTACAGCAGTAAATAACCAGGCTGGGGCACTACCTTGCTCCCTAAACTCTATGCAAAGTGGATCAAGCATTCATTTTCCTGTACAAAGTCCTGTCAGAAGGAAGTAGGTTGGTCATACATACCAGAGAAGTCTCAGCACTGGAAAGCTGCTCAGAACTGCTTAGGGCTCCACATTTGCCTGAATGAGTTGATTTGAATGGTCACAGCTTACCACTGCAGACTGTTCAAGGCCAGTCCTCCCTCTAGCTGGCTTTATCAGGCATCTCTTTGTATTTGTAAATGATATCAAGTAATTCTGTGTTTGTTTCCTTACTGTTAAGGAAAATACTGGGTAGTGTGATGACAAATGCTGCAGCTCCAGTCAAAACATCTTCCTAAGAGCAATTTTGTATTCAGTTTAAATAAGAATCACAAGGCTGTAAGTCAAATTTAGGCTTAACACAGTCTAAGTACCTTAGACCTCTACTTCTGGAGAACATCTAGAGTGGTTGTCATCCAAAACTTCCAATCACCTCAAAAAAAAAAAATTCCTTTTTTGTTTCAAAAAGCTGCTCTCTATAAGTGTGGAGATAAAATGGTGCTTCCTGAAAGGATATTCAATCCAGTGCAGAAATACAGCATAAGAATCAGTAGTTTGGGGGGCAAAGATCCTGTCAGGGAGCAGCAAGGGTCAGCTGCTCCCTGAGGGAGGCCAAATTTTACTGTGGATGGAATGAGTGGGGCTTGTGATGTGTCCCACACCAAGTGTGTCTCTTCATTTCCATTGAATCTATGAACAGAGGCATCCAAATAGTTCCTCACAGTCACATGGCCAGATCCAGCTGTGGCCTGGCCACTTAGCCCCCAGTAAATTTGTGCCTGAGTTATTTTAAGAAGTCCATAATGCTGATACAGACCCAGGCTGGACTCAGGATGCAGTTTGGTCCCGGGGTGGCTGCTCATGTCAGCCTCCCAGGCAGGTTATTGTAATGCTGCATGATTCTCACTGATAGAAAGTTGCCCTTGCATGTAAGCTGGATCTCTTACTCCAGTGGTGATGCTGCTGCTTCCCATCCTAAGTATCCTAGACACAAATACAGGGTTTGTCTCTTTGAAGCTGTCTTTCTAACACAACTCTATTTCTTCCCAGTGTTCTTTGCTAGGTAAAGCAACCCCAGTTCTCTCAAGCTTTC
>NW_008582005.1:5701-41072 GCF_000691845.1 Merops nubicus
AGCCCTCTGGCTATTCTTGGTGTTGTCCTTGATGCTCTCTCTGGCTGGTCCATCTGCACCTTCAACTGCAGGCTGTAAACCAGGATACATTCCTCCAGCTGAGTCCTTGCTAATGATGCCATCATGATACAGTTACACAAGGTGACTAACAGGACACCTGCACCTAGATGTGATCTTTGCTTTTTCTCCAGCAAAATCATACCCTCTACATGAGGTTCAGCTTCTAATTCATTATCACCTCCAGACCTTTTTCTGCAGAAATACATAAACGTTATCCCCCTGCATGAGTTTATGAAGTTCCTTATTGCTGCCTGGGTGGACTTGTCCACATTGAGTTTCATCTCTTTTTTTGACCATTTCACAGTTTGATTCCAAAGTATTTTACTTTTTTTTCACAGCTTCCATATCCTCTGTTCTACCATCTAGGGCATAATGAAAATATAACTAGCATGGACACATGAAAAGATTCCAGTGATACCTTTCTTCACACCTCTTCATTTTCACAGGGAACCTCTGGAAATTTTTCTTGAAGCAGACAAGTTTTGCACCCACTTTGAAGTAGTTTGATTTGGTTTTCATTTAGTTTAGTAGTTTCATTTATGTTTTCTTAGGTTGCTTATGAGTTGTGCAACAAAGTATTAGAAGCCTTATTAAAGTCAGAAGATGTCATCTGATTCTCCCCTGTTCATGTGATACTCTTTGGGGAAGGAAATTAGTTTGGCAAATTTATGTTTTCTTACTAATTTCATTTATTTCCCAAGTGCTTAAGAAGTTTAATGAACAAAGGTAGAGCACCTCTAACTTCATTTAAAGGTAGAACACCTCTAACTTCATTTAAAAAGCTTAATTTTCAAGTGGCCAGATCAACTTGTTGCTTTCATTTTGTTTCCTAGCTGAAAAACCTCTTATTATGAGCTTCCAAATGGCAATGCTTCTCCCAGTGTGAAACCAGAAAATAGTGCTGATGTGTAAATCCCTGTGCAGTGGGATGAGAAGATCCCTCTTTGCAGGCTGGCTCTTGTGTACTTGTTTATACTGACCTGCTTATCTCAGGCTTCATCATGTCATTTACAGTTCTTAACCTAATGTCTGTTTTCCAGTACAGCATAGTCAGAAAGGAACAGGATATACTTAAAACCTCTTATACTAAATAATCTTAGTGGAAAATAAAAGTGTGCTTAGTAAGCATGACTAAAAGAACTGCAAGGTGCTGTAAACAACAGTACTTGAAACCTTTGCACTTAACCAAGGACAGATACAGGTTGTGCATTACAATTCCACTGTTCAATCTTTAAATCCTATCAGTGGAACCACGAAGTGAAAGAAAAGAAAACCACAGGATGTTTTATGATTCTTTTAAGATCATATTTAAGAACAAATGGCCTACTTTTCAAAGATCCTGAGGAAATACAGTTTTGTAGGAACTACAATATTGAGGAACTACAATATATTGACCATACTTAAATATTTTTCTGTCTGCCTAGGTACCTATCTACCGCTGTAGTGTCTATCTGTGTAGAAGATTAATAATATGGGTGACATTTCCTCACAGTGGGTAGAATTGCCTCTCACAATGAATATTTGCAGGAAAAGAATGCAGAAAGCTTTCACCCACGTAGGTATGAAATATCTCCAGTACAGAGGAGAGCAAGGATGGGCTGATAATTCTCACACTGCAGTCAGTACTTCAGGTTCAGCTGGGCTGTTTTGAGGAAGACTAATCACAGACCTTGTCCTAAAGGTTTATCTGAAGGAAAATTAATGGCTGCACTGAACAAGCATTGCCAACTATGCTGGTGTTTCAGCTCCCTTTGAAAGGCATGCTGCCTTCAGGAGTGCCTGCTGGCACTGCAGCCCTTTTTCTTCCTGACTGCTCAGCACTCTCCAAGGCACATATAAATGTGTTGCTCAAGGCCATGTACATCCCAGAGAAGCTGAACAATTCTTCCACTAAAGAACTGCAAATCCTTCTGCTCCAAAAAGCCCCAAAAGAACAAGAAAATCCAAACCAAACCAAAAAAAAAAAAGGCCAGAAAAATAATGTAAAACAGGTAAAGAAGCCACCTGCAAAAATTCAGATTTATTCCTAATTATTGCCTGTGCTTCAGTAGGTTGTTCTTTTTCAAGGCACTGAGCCTTGGCTATGTTGTAGAAGGTCCCTGCTCAGCCCTGCTCCTACTAATCATGGCTGGACTGCCTGGCTGGACCCTGACCTGTCCCCTCCCCTTGTCTGATGGGCTCTCAGTGGAAGCCATCACTGTCACCAAGCTGGCCCCACGTGGGTACCTTGGGGTTGTGCTCTGGTCCTTGGGGTCACTGCCCCTGTGCTCAGCTCCTGGTTCTCCTGCCTTCAGGGACTAGTTCCTGAGAGCCCTTTTGTGACTAGAGCTGCTCACTTTTGGCATGAGGTCTTTTGCAATCATGAAATTGAGTACAAGGACTCTTCAAGTTCAAAGTCTTCAAGTCCAAACTCTCCAAGTCCACTGAGCAATCCTATTCCCCAGCACTCCAGTGATGAATGGGTCATAAATGTCTTTGAAGACCAGTAGAGCTTTTCACCAGGCAGCTATTCCAAGTCATGAACACACAAGTTAGACCCTACTGCAGCTGAGGAAATAAGAAATTTGGGAACAGCTTTCCATGAGGTAACTGTAGCACACCTGGTTTATCTGCAAAAAAATAATAATATAAAAAAATATTTTGATTCATTGCCATTAGCAACTAAGATATTGCAATAGTGTTACACTGAGAATTGCAAAGACAGAACCATTATCTAATTAGAAAGTAAAATTTTCTAATTGGGCCAGTTGGGTCCCGACCCCAAGAACCTGCAAAAGTGCCATTATTTGGCAGATTGTGGCTCATGCCACAAGAGGTGTTTCACCAGTGGCAATGAAGAAATACTGCTTCAAAACCTAAATCTGCAAAACTGTGTGATTTGGAATTAATTTTGGGGTTACAGTACTTACTGAGGGCCTTGTATGACCCAGGATTTTTGTGTGGGACTGTCACTTGAAGAGCAGTCTGATGTGTAAGCTGATGGTGATGATGAAGGTAGTAAGTGTGAGGAGAAAGGCAGACAAACAAGACACAGTCTTTAAATAGAGAGCAGACAAAAAGAAATCAAAACATTCAAGTAATGTGTGTCTGTGAACCAGTGTGTTTGTTTATGCAAGACAGGTTGCAATTAACATTTGAAAAGGTATGTAAATCATGTTGTATGCAAATATCCCCTTGGACACAGGCTTGTAATCTATTAATTATTCAAACCCAATGCAAGCACTTTATCATTACTGTCTGTGGCCTATTCTTCACTTTAATCTGTCCTTTGGTCTTGGAGCTGCCAGATTTCCATAACTGGGTCACCTAGTTCTTTCTCAACTTTGCTTTCTATTGTGAAATGAAAAAAAAAATTAGCATTTTGTGTGACACACATTCCAGGCTTCTATGAGGAGCTCGAATGGCTACTCTAGGAAGTAAGGAATCCTGAAATATTTGGGAAAATATGCAGTAAGGAATCAATTAATATTTGTGGACAATGTGAGTTTCAGAGACTTTCACAAGCACACTCTAGGATCAAAATTGCAAGTTGGCCAAATAAAAAAAAAAGTTTCTTGACACAGCTAGACTCACTCTTTGTACTTTGAGTAGTGAAAAACACTAGTGCCTAAGAATAAATTATGATAAATGTTTTCATAATTATAACAATAAATATAGCTGTTATTTCAAGATCTTTTTAACTCGGAGAGGCATGAGTCGCTGTGAGTGATTTATGAATTAAAATCGGGTTGAAAAGGCGATAGGTGACAATACAAATATTTGCTGTTTTAACCACTAGAGAGCGATCCAGAGCCGCTTTAAAATCCATTTTGAACTCCTCCCTGGGAGTCCGAAGCAGGGCTGCCCTGAGATGCCTGCGATGCTCACGGTGCTTTGAAGGAGGAACAGGGAGACTTCTCAGAGGGGGGCTCAGCTCTGAATTCTGCTGGCCTGCACATGCCAGTGAGGAAGAATACCGTGAAGGAATGGAAGTGATCCATTCTTTTTTGGTGTTCTGTCATGATTATTCTCAGCAGGTGACGTGCCACAGGGCATACAAATCCCTCATGGCAAACAGCACACCAGGGATGATCATTAGGAAAAATCCATCTTGGAAGTAGCTGTCCTGAAAAGTGTATTTTGGGGGTTAGTTTTATTAAGAAAGATCTGGATTGCACATTTGGAGGATGAGGAAGCAATGCCAGGTTATTAACTCAATACTGATAAAACTTTTTCATCATTTGTAAAATTTATTATCTTAGAGTTTTGGCTGAAGATCACTGCTGGAACCTCTGCAGAGAAATAAAAAAAGCCAGTGAAGCCCTTCAGTGGCATGGCTCCTAGCAGGTGCTGCACATTGCCCTTCCTCTTTAAAGTGCAGAGTATTACTAAAGAAGCCAAATAGATCTCCTCAGCAAAGGCAGTAAAGAACTCTGACACAGCACCTGCACACTCAGTGGGGCTCTTTTCCTCCCTGTGTGAACATATTGAGGTAAGGATCAGAAATCTTTGTTCTAACAGGACTTCTCAAAACCCTGTGACTACTGGTAGTTTTTATGCTCAGGGAAACCTGAAATCAGAGAATTACAGAGTTCAGGTTGGAAGAAACCTCAGGTCTCTAGTCCTGTCTCCCAAACCTCCAAGGCTGGACACTCTACAACCTCTTGGGCAAGCTGTGCTCCTACTCGTAGAGCCCAGGGTGCTGTTGGTCTTTGCTGCCAGGAGCACTGCCAGCCCATGTCCACCAAGTGCCTTGGTCCCTTGCAGCAGAGCTGCTCCCCAGCCAGTCAGCCCCGGCCTGTGTGGTTGCCAGGGGCTCTTCATTCCCAGAAACAGAAGAAACATCAAACTGGGCAAGTGGTTCCACTGATTTTGAGAAAAAATATAATGAAAGCTTGCTGTTTGAAAATAACTCTGGCAAGGCTTAACTAGCTGCCCCCTTGTGCCACTCACCCAGGAACCATTGGGTTTGAGTGTATAGAAATGCAGAGATTTGGGGAGGATTGGGATTTTTACTCATACTATGAGTAAAAATGACAAGATTATTGCTTGAGTCTGATCTTCAGGGCTTGTTAATGATGATATTGAGGAATCCAAGGCTAATTTTCCTCTCTGTAGTTTGTTCTTTCTGCTGCAATGCTCTCCTGTCTTTTATCCACTAGAAGGCAGAAGTGAGATTTTGTGAACACATTTACCAAAAAAAACCTACACAGCAGGAAGATTCATAGCAAAGTGCCTGCTGCCGTTTTCTATGGTTTCATCATCTTGGTTCTGCCAAGCACTTCTCATTTCCCAGGGTCCCAAGGCCCTCACAGGCTTGACCTGACACAATGGTTGCATGCAGAAGTTGTGCTGTCTGCACACGGTAGCTCCACAGTGGGCTGTGACACTGCTCAGCCTCACAGGACACACATGGAAGAACATATTATCTAGCTGAAACTTCAGGGGGAATTTTAAAAGGCAGATTGTAATTAATTGAGTTGGAATTTGGCCAAGGCAGAGATTTTAATATGTCTTCTTTCCCAGCTCTATTTTATTTTGCAGACTCAGGAGTGGTGTAATACCCTTGTCTAGAGCTTATGCCTCTGTCAAATCCATTTCAGTCCCATTCCCATCAGAAAGGTCTGGCCACAGGGCTGGGGGTCAGTTTAGCCCTTAGCCACGTGTATGCATGAATATCTTGGGCCTTCTCTCATCCAGGTCCCTTCCCTAAACTTCCTCCTCATCGTCACAGTTTGCCACCAGAGCTGGCCCCAGACCTTGATTCGTGGTCCTTGCCTGCTCCTGGTTTCTGCCTTTGTGATTTCACCCTGTGTAATGCTCACTGCCTTTGGAGCAACTCCTGCACCAGCAGCAGGCAGATCTCTCATTTATTGCAGCCCCTTCTGTAGACTGTTTCAGCTTTTGGCTAAGTACATGCTTTTACTTTTTCCTCCTTTTCCTCAGCAGCAATGAAACTCCCTAGGCATATATTAAAAAATACTGATTCTTTCTAAGACAGAAGCACTTACATCAATAGATTTTAAAACCCAAGATGACTGCAGCAGTTTTGTCAATTAGCAAAGAAAATCAACTCTAGCTCGTTTATCTGACAATTATGCAATGTCATTTGCATAATGTGAAATTTAGATCTTCTATTGTCACATGCTGCAACTCATTTACTATCCCAACGTCCATTTGAAGTACATGATGAAAGTGCTGGTGAATTCAGAGCCTTTTGTTTCATACCAGCCTTGGTTTGAACCAGTTGCTTAATTTTCTGCCAATTCCTACAGCACCACAGGAGTTCCCCAGCATTTGCACTACCAACGTGCTTATCTGAATGTTGTATCATTTTCACTGCATTCTATAATGGCTCCTTCCAAATAAAATGCCTTCATGACATCAGGAAAAACAACAAGCACTTTTAAACACCATTCTTCCTTTTTTTTTTTCCCATCAACTGTAAAAAGTCTGCATATCTGATTAATGCAATTTCATCCTGATCTGAAGCCACATTGTTTTTCTCTTGCTACTTCCTCTAAAACCAGCTTTGATCTGTTTGATTGTTACTTCCATGGGAATTTTTTCTTGGTACTAACAATAAATTTTCATCTCCATAATTATTTTGATCAGCAGGATCTCCTTTTGCCAGGGCTGGGACAAGCATTGCCTTCAGCTAGTCACCTGGTAGTCTCTCTCACTCCCACAACTGCTTGTGTTTTTGTATGTGATCCACAACCTTTCTCATTTTTAACTGATTCACTGCTCTAGTTGTTCTTCTGATCTCCCAGTAACCAAGTCCTTGCCATTTACAGATGTTTCTTGGGGGTCTTCAGCAAGCACTGATCTTTAACAAAGTATGACAAGACCACTGTACAAGAAAGTGTGGCTTAATCTTGAAGCAGCCTGTTACAGTAATCTTTTTAAAATGGAAGGATCATACTATGTTAGCCTTTCAGATCTCATCCTAGTGGCCCAAATCCCCTGAAGCCCATGATTAACAACACTCTGGGTGGAAAGAGCACCCAACAATTTAGGGGGGCAACTGTGGAATGAAAAATCCCACCACCAGGACACTTTCCTTTCAGTGTCTGTTAGTAGTCAATTCAAAAATAGGACTTTTTTTTTCCCTGGTTCATTATTTGTACAAGTATTGCCAGATCCAGTCTGAAATCTTTGTATAAACCAAGTTTTACACATCCTGTCAGCAAGTTACATGGATTGACTGTTCACTGGGTAAAAATGAAAATCTTTGGCCATTAAAAAAATACCTTTTCTTTCAATGTTGTGAAATGTCTCCTTACTTTTGTACCGTGGAGAGGGCTGACTGGACCACGACTCCAACTTTACCATGACTTCTCCTCTTGGTCACTATCATTCACATCTCTGTTATGGGCAAGAAAATTAGCACAAAGTATTTACAGTTTGAGTTTTAAAGTCCTTCTGTGTATTGTTCCTATAAACATGGTTGATTATAAAACCAGATGCACTCAGATACTTCTGCAACAGTAAACCACGTAGTTTCTTTTCTTTGTGTTCCAGCTACAGTTTTGACTTTAATCATATTTACATCATCTCATTCCTTAACTTTTCTCTCTATTCCACTAGCTCCCTTCTCTTCCTTATTTACTCTCCCCTCCTCTCCTCCTCTTCCCCTGCTCATAGTATTTTCAATTTCAGAGCTCCAAGAACCCCTTCCCTTCTGTGAACCCCTAATTTATTATATCCATGAGTACCATCAGTGAAGCTCCTGAGCCCCTGCAGCTCCCAGTGCTGCAGCGGAGGTGAAGGTGGGCAGTAACTCCCAGAGCAGCTATTTGGGTTTCTCAGAGCTTAGTACATTTTGTACACTTCCCTTTTCTGCTGTCAGTGTGATATATAGATGTATACATGTGGCACACACGATGACATTTCACAGAAGGGTCTGCAGGGGTGTCCTTCCCCCAAAATCAGAGAAGGAGACCCTCAGAGGTGTCTTGCTTAATGCGGATGTTTCATCACGCCCGGCCGCGGGCTGCGCATTCTGCCTTCAGGGTGGGTTTAGAGAAAAAAAAGAAAAGCAGGCAGAAGAAAACCCCTCAAGTTTTTGTTTTCAATTCTTTTTAGAGGCCAGTCCTCGGCTGGTTCCGTTGCTATCGCTTGGAAGGGTGTTTTACACCCCCCTGTGAAGGAGTGTTGGTGCCTGTGTGGGGGCCGATAAGCGGCGTGCCAGGCGGTGGTCGCGCCCCGCCCGCTGCCCACACAGCCCTTCCCTTTCCTCCGCCTTGCCCGCCCTGCCCGGGGTGCCAGGACAGCTGGAGGGGGGATAGCCGGCTCCTCATTATCATTACACTGCAGAGCCAGCACCCTGCAACAGCCGCCCCAGCTCCACCGGCTCCGTTTGTACCTCTCCTCCCCAGCTCTGTCGTTAAGTCACTTTTATCAGCTCCTTCAGCTGCTCTTCAGTGACACGGCCTGTCCACCCAGGAGACAACTCTGCAGCGTGGTTGGGAAGCTCAGAACTCCAGCCCTGTGTGTGCAGAATGCTGGGAAAGGATGGCCTCAGGTCGGGGTGGTCGGTCTGGGCCAGCAGTGCTGCATAGTTCTGGTGATTGCTGCCACCACGTTTTCAGAAGGCCAGGTTGCCTCCTAGCAGATTCCATCGTCAGTCAGGGATGTGCCAGAAATATCTTTTAATCCTCCCACCATCCCTCTTCAAAAGCTTTTACCCTCTAAGGAAGGACCTGCAGGGAATATCATGCATAGAGCTGATTTCTTCTCAGCTTCCCACAGCTAGGATCTGGTGGGAACAACAGCTATCTTCTGGGACTCACACCCTCACGGGCACCCACAGCCTCTGAGGGGAGCCCCTTTGGGTGGCTGGTAGGCAGTTTCAATTCCAACTGTATGTATTTTACCCTTCTTAGAAATCCCACCCTGGAAGTTCTTTAAATACCAGTTTTGGGTGGAGAAAATTTCTGTTCTGCTTATTGGTGTCGATACCATGTATGCTCCTGAGCTGGAACCACTGAGGCACATAAGTCACCAAGAGATTTTATGCAGCCCTATTCAGTTCCACCTGAATATTTGCACATTATGAGGATCTCTGTAGGACTAGGCTTTCATCTGCAAGTGTTTTAGGCCAGTGACTGTTTTTGTGACATGACTAGTATAATAGGCATATTATCACCTGACAGCTGAAGCCTCTACAGACTGCTGTGATGATATATAAAGAAACTTGGGGAACAAGGGAGGTGTTGAAACACAGTCCAGATGATGTGAATGTTTCCTTGGGTAGAGAAAACTCCCCCCTTTTTTGGGGGACTTATCCACTTTTATAAAAGACATTATCGTAGCCTCAAAGGGACTTTCCTAAATTAACATTGGCTGCATAACTTAAGCACAGACAAATCTCACCTGAGTTCCTGCTGCCTTATAAGACCATCAGAAGGGGATCTGTGTTATTAGATGTGTGTACACGTCATCAGCCTGCACTAGAAAACCTTTTATTTTATTCTGAGTTTTATCAGCAAGTAATCTTCCAAGTATTTCCACAACTGAGCAGATGTTTAATAGCCAGGGACAAGTCTAGCACTGAAGAAAAGAGATTTTCAAAGTAATTTTGGGGAACCTGACAAGAATCTGTTGCTACTGGCTGCTAACCTTGTTTTCTTCCTCTTTTGATAGATCTGGTTGTGTCAAGAAGAGTCCCAATGGACTTGGTTTAACAAAGGCATGATGGATCTGACCCTTTGTATTCTTTGCCATTAAAGCTAGAAAAATGTTAGCTTTTTACTCTGCTGCTATCTTGCCAAACATCATTTTACTCCCAGGAAAGACTGGCTTTGTATCATGTTAGGTGCAACAGTTACCCACCTGGGCTTCTATTTTTTATCCAAGCATGCCAACTTTTTTTTTCCCTTTGTATTGCCAAAGACTTTGATTTATTGTGCCTCTGCTCTTTCTGAGTTAACGTTATTATCCTGAAAGAAGATTTTCATGATCAGTTGCCATAATATACAAAGGTTTCATTTGCAAATCTGCTTTGGGTGATTACAGACTTTAAGAACACTTGAATCCTTCTTGCTCACGATTTATTATGAACAATGATGTATCTGGGATGCATGGCTGGCAAATTTAGAGGGGAAGAAGTCCTCCTACCCTGATTAGACTAGTGAAACTAAGTAGGGGAGAATGGTGAGAGACACAGAAATAAGAATGTTTTTTCTGATATTCTAATGAAGAAGGAGAATCTCTTCAAGTAGCTCCCCAAAATTT
Source organism: Merops nubicus (assembly GCF_000691845.1). Taxonomy (NCBI): domain Eukaryota; kingdom Metazoa; phylum Chordata; class Aves; order Coraciiformes; family Meropidae; genus Merops; species Merops nubicus. The sequence continues at coordinate 15,980 of NW_008582005.1, forward strand.
TCACTGTTCATTTAAAGTGTGCCTGCTCGTTAGAAACAACCTCCCAGGCTTGCTGGTACTGCTATTGCTAATTACTGACTCACCTCACAGAAGGTTGTTTGAAGGAGGTTAAGGATTTTGATTCTTTGGATAATATATGGCAGCTTTAGCAAAGGGGAAGCCTTTCTGGATCCTGCTCTTGAATTGAGCCCTGGAGATGCCAAATATAACACTACTGACAAGATGGAGAGAGAGATTGTTCCTGTCAAATGCATGGGATGGAGGTAGGTTCCAGCCAGTCCTCCTTTGGATACCTCAGTGGAAAGGAGAAGTCAAAACCTGCTGCCTTGTTATTCTAAACCAGGAGGGCTTGTTTTGTGGTGGGGTCTTCTGCTGCTCACCATCACTCCCGTGCTGGTGTGAAGTAGGGACAATATGTGGAATATCTGAGTCTAGTTAGGCTGAAAATGACCCCCCCTTCACCTTCCCAAAAGCCTGAACTTGTTCCAAGAGATGCTGTGTACAATCCAGGCCAGGGAGAGCTGGTTTGGGATAGCTGGTGGGTTGATGATTTTAGATAGACCTACTCTTTGGAATGGCTTTCAGCCACGTGATTGAGTGCAGTCAAAGAATGCAACATCTCTAGATTTTCTGTGATGTTTGGTTTGCATAGTTTTATATAAATACCAAAACATGCTGGAAAGCTCTGCTGATATCCTTGATGCCCTTGTTTCTTTGTTGTTTTGTTGAGCATATAATGAATTTTCTCTCTTACCTTGACCCTGTTTTTCCTTTGAGTTGCAGCCATAAACTTTTAGAAGTGTCATCCATATTTACAGCAGCAAATTCAGGAGAATAATCTAGTCTTGTATCTTTAGAAACTGAAAGATGTGCTGCATGATTCAGGTTCACACCAAAATATGAAATCCCAGCCTTCTTCACCTCCAAAACGTGGATAATTGTTTATAAGGAATTATTTAAAAGTGTTTGTGTGATAACAACTAAGCCAAAGGTTCCAATTGGCTAAGTGGACATTTCTAACTTGGTGAAGAAAGGAAGAATTAATTGAAGATATTTTCTTGTCAATATGTCTCTTGGTTTTTAACTCCAGCCTGGAAAGTGAGCCACGTCTGACGCTAGGATTCAAAGAGTACTAGTGCATTACAAAATATTCTAACATTTTGCTAGTTGAACTGCTCATTTTAAAAATAATATTTCATAATTAACATTCTTCCCACCAAATCACTTATTCCATTCTCTCCTGTGTCCTCCTTTGTAACTGTGCCTCAGCTGGGCTCCCAGTGTGACAGATGCTGTACAAGCACAAGTCTGAGATGGATCCTGCACAAATAATTTCCAAGGACAAGCAGGCAGAAGGTGGTAGAAAGGAATATCATTTGACTGCACAACTGGAAAACTTCCAGAGGTAGATGAGGCAGTCCTCCCAAAATCACCCTGGGAACCTCTGGCACAGCCAAGAGCTGAACTAACATCTGCTGAGTCCTTCAGAGGTGATCCTTCTTCACCCCATCAGTTTATTGGAAAGAACCCTTTGATTTCAGTGGTGTTTGAACAGTCTCAAATGCACACCCCACCCCAAATCCATTATTCTTTTCCTAAACAATGTAAAGATAAGACCTTATCCAATGCAGAGAATAATTTTAACCTCTGCTTTTGTCAACATATGCCCAGAAGTTCAATTGAAGCACGGTGGATCAGCAGAAACTCTGTACCCTTGCTGGTAGGCATCATAATAAGAAAATGATTTCTCTTTCTCACTTGTTATTGGCCATGTCTCTCATGGGTGACACTGGTACCATCATTCTCTCTTTAGAACTTTGCAGTTTGAATTCAGACCTGGATGGGTTTATTGCTCAGCTCACTTCCTACATGTACACAGAGTACTTAAAGGAAAATCTTCCTCTGACAAATTCCATGATGCTATTCTTGCAAATCTAATATACAGATTGAGCATCAAATATGCAGCTTCACTATTAACACACTTATCCCTCCTGGATTATTACACAGTGGAAAGTTTTGAGGCATTTTGGAGTTGAAACAAAACATCACAGCAGCCACAGTGGCATCAACATCATTCAACTTCATCGTGCATAAAAAACCCCAAACATATGGTTAGACTCTGTAGTGTAAATCTACTGACTTCAGAGAAATTACAGCAGCCATAAATGGAGCCCATGAGTTTCATCTCTTGCAATGAGAAGACCCACTGTACCAATTCTGCATTTTTATCATTCCCATTGAGCCAGCAACCAGAAACCAGCTGAGATGGAAGCTGAAGTTTTTAACTCATGTTTCCAAGACAAGCAAGAACCCATGTTCTCTTCCTCTGCCCTCTTCCTGTTCTAATCCTTTTGCATTTGCAACATCTAATTCCTACAGCTGGGGGAAAAAAAAGCCCCAAAACCCTAGAACCAAACCCAAAAAAGGTCAGCTGTTTGTTTTTGTTGTGAGACCTCCCAGCCCAAGCTGTGTCCTGGCAGCCTCCTGCACGCCCGTGCAGCCTGCACAGACAGCCTCCCAAGCAAACATTTACAAAGCATACTGAAATGCCCACACTGAGTCTGGTTATCAGCTGATTTATTCTCAGGAGTAAAACCCACACTGATGAAATCACCCTGGGTAGCTGGGCACCCTGAATTATTTTTTTGGTGACTATTTTTTGGGGGTATCTGCAAAGAAAGGCTTCCAAGTTTCACTGGGTAGGTTTTTTTATATGTCATTTGAGATTCCTCTACATATCTGAAAACTTCCATGCCAAAATTAACTTAGGCAAGAATGTTTTTCCTTCAGTGTGTGTTTCACACCCCTGTGACTCCCATCTAGCCACCCAGGATTATTATTTAGCATTTACCCAGCCTGGTTTGCTGTACTCACCTGTTACAACCTTCCTGCTACTGTTTTGAAAGCTTCCCTGTCAGAGCCTGTCTGCTCTGCAATAACAAATGCAGCAATAGAAATTTTTATTTATCCCTGGTATGATTTTACTGCCAGACACATAAGAAAATCAACCTGCAAACCCTCTGTGCTCAGCCATGGAGATGACAGAGGCTAAAAGGGAAACGGTGAGGGGAAAGCAAGTTACAAGTGGGATTTTCTTGTCGTGTTAGGAGCTTCTCTCCTATCAAATCAAAGAAGAACAAATGGTCCATTTGTTGCTGAGATGCTGCCCATCTGTGGCTGTGTCTAATCAGAGTTAATTATGGTGAGATGAGTGTCTGTAATACTCCCAGTCCCCAAGCTCTGAAGGACCCACTGCTTTATCCTGTGGCTTCCACTGCCAACTTCTGGGGCTGCCTATTATCAAGCACCAAGAGGTAGAGATTGTGCAGGATCCCTGGCAAGCAACACAAAGTAGCCCAGCTTAATACTAGAGCAATGACTAATCAGGGTATCCCAGGAGGAAGCTTTGCAATAGCTCTTGCAAGGGTAATGAGGACAATTTTCATAGCTCTGACACTTTAAGCCAAGCAAAATGCAAGTGATCTTGTTTATTCTTGTTTATTCTTTCCTGGAGCAGCAGGTAATGCAGATCCAAAAGCAAAGGACCCTTCCTGGGAGAAGGATTTCACCAAGATGGGCTGCAGGATGAACAGCCAGAGTTGTTGTTTTATCATAGCAAGACTAATGGCTAAATTCTATTAATTGCTGAATGCTGTTTTGTTTGGCAAATACAGGAAGCAGTTTACATGGCTACGGGAGTGCTCTGCCTCCCAGTCCTTCTGAAATACTATTATTGTAAGGGGATAACACTGATTAAGGACAGTTCCCTGAGGAAGGAGGGCCTTTTGATGATTGAGTCATTTCCTTTCCCTGCTCCACTTCAGTGAGATAGGGCTTCTCTCACCACAGACACACACCCTTTGCAGCCAGAGACTTCTCCACCGAGGAGGTCAAAAGCACATGCCTCAGCCTTTTGGTGGAAATGCCTGAATGTGTGTGTCCTAAAGAAAGCACTGAATCACCAGAAATATGCCAGGAATCCAAGCAGAGACTTTTTTTTCCCCCAAATATTCTGTTTGCCAATCTTCTTGCAAAAACACAGGCTAATACTCTCTTTGGCTACACCACTCTGCTGGAATAACCTTTCAACACTTTGATGTGTTGAAATAAAAAATCTTTGATTTTTATTCCCATAGAGGTTTGGCAAATTGGTTTGAAAACAGCAATAGGTTAAGCAGCTAAGCAAAGACAGCACCACCTCTGCAAACCACTGAAGTACAGCCTTCTGCCTCTGGACATGGTCATCTGCCACCCATGAAGAGTTGACCAAGGCCACTAGATCAGCTAACAGAGGTCAGGAATCAGTAATAGCAAACGCTGTTCACTCCCAAACTACAGCAAATTCAGATTAGGGACCTAGAGGGAAAAGATTTCATGTTCTTTTACCAATGAAATCCCAGCTCCCAAGTGCTGCAAGCAGCACAGGATCCTGATCATATGGGACCATGGTAGATAAGAACAACCCTTAGACTCTCCTCTCTCTTTGATTTTTGTCACATGTTGCCATGGGAGATGCTTGAATGAGCCCAGGTCTAACCATGGCTTAGCAAGCAAACATTCCTGTTATCACTTCTGAGCTAAAACTGGGTTCTACTAAATGTTTTCCCTTTTGAGGTACAGTAATTGCTCTCCGATTAGGCAGGAAACTGTACCAGCATTATTGCTAGAAAGGAGCCAGCATTATCAAAAAACAACACATCAGGGCCTGTCCTCACAGGAAAGGAATCATAAGTAATCAGCAGGGCTATAATGCAATTGGCTGCTGGTCCCAAAGGGCAGAAAAAAACATTGGAGGACTTTTGTTTGTGGCCAACGTATATTTAAAAGAGCCCTGGTTCCTCTTTGCTTGGCTTCTCCAAACCTGGCCCTACTGCTTCAACAGAACACACAAAAACCCTTGGTGTGGGCAAGAGCACCTACACAGCCATCCATGGATTCACCCACCCATCCCTAAGCACACACTATGAGGACTGAAACACTTCATTTGGTTAATAATACAGACTCTGGCTGGAAAACTCACCCAGTCTTTCAAGATAAATTCTCCTGAAGTGCTGTTCTGCTCTGCTTTTGCTAGCTGTGTCTTTTGGGATTTGTAGGGATGTGCAGAGTTGAGGTCTGCTATTGATCTGTCCAAGTGCCTCACCATGTCTTCAGATTTATCTTTTATCTTCTTTTTTTTTTTTTAAAACAATATTTACTAGTCCAGGGGTGAGAATCAGAGATTTCAGGAATCCAGGAAAACTGCTGCATCTGTCTGTGTTTGCTCTGATGGTCGTGACAGGATGTGCTCCCATCCTGACACAGATGAAGAGGGACAGTGCCTCATCACTCATTACAATCCCAGAGTGACCCAGGGGTCGGTCACAAAGGGAGGTCTCTGTAACACTACACTGAGGACTCAGCCTCACCACTGGCTGGACTATACAGACTTTTACAGGAGGGTTAAAAAAAGTCAGTCCTGAAGGCCTGGTTGTGTAAGAAAATGTCTGGGTTTTAATAGAAGTAGACAAAGCAATGAAGAGAATGCTCTGCAACAAAATGCAATGCTGTCCCCCTGAAAGTATCTGTTTGAAAAAAAGAAAACAACAGGTCTTTGAAACTCACCAAGGGCTTCAACATCTGCTGGAAGTGACATGTGAGATTTTCCAAGGAGAGATTCTTAGCTGCTTTTATAATTTTCTCTGCCATGATGAGCATCAGATTCAGATCCTTGCTTGTCCTGCTGGGCTCTGGGGACATGGGGTGGTGGTGAAGGAGGAGCTGTGAAATTTATGAAACAAATGCAGGAGAGTCTCCTGCAGGAGAATTTTACTAACTTTTCCTACTCAACTGAGTCAGTCCTCAGCACAGACCTTCTGACCATCCCTGATGGGTCAGAAAAGGACGTAATAAAACAGAAAACAAAAAATGTTGTCAATGGACCATTTTGGAATGTTCCAATATTTTGCTGTTTGGGGAGCTTAACTGTGGGCAACAAAAAGGAAAATAAATGGGCCTCAAGCTGTCAGAGAAGAGGCTGGAAAATCAGATAGTGTCAGGGAGAAAGCTCACAACGTTTTGTGCTTATCATCTGTCCACAGAAATAGAAATATTTGTCCTTCTATCTTTCCTTTTCCTGTCTGTTTTTTTCCCCCATCTATTATACATGGAAGTGCTCCACTGCTTAATTGAGGCCCCAAACTAGCTTGGTGACAGCCTGCAAAAGGATGTGATCCCATCCCCCCATCCTGCATCTCCCACACAACCTCTTAACCTCCATCTCAGGAGCCTGGACTGCTAAGAATTCACAGATGTAAAGTCTGAAGAGCCAGAGTTAGAACATCCTCTTTGCCAGGGAGTCACCATTTCCCCACTTGGGCTGATCTAGGGTCATCGTCCTTCAAACCTCAGCAGAAGGCTTTTACCTCAAGGGGTGTTGCAAGTACCAAGTTGCTTTTACATCTCAGTTGCTTTCCCCTGCAATGACTTTTGTCAGTTTGGTTGTTTGTTTTAGTGGTGATGTTTTTAAATTGAAGCCTGTGTGCCCAGAAGGCCCATAAAATAAGAGGCTTTTAAAAGCCAAGGGATAAATAAAACACAACCTTGAATAAACAACAGGCTTTTGTCCTAATTTCCTTCCATTCCTTAATGGATGCTGATAAACTATCTGAATTTCTCAGTGTATTAATGCCACAATGACAGTAATGTGAAACCCACAACCTCACAATAGCCATGGTTTGACCAAACGGTCAGCTCTTAGACAAGCAATTGTTTCAGTCAGGGTGCTTCGTAGGCTATCATGCTCTTACCAGGCTGCTCCTTTCTCTACCCCATCACAGACTATTTCAGTGAGACACATTTATCAAAGAAAACTACTAGACCCACATGGAGCTAATACATTTCAGAGGAAAAAAATACCTTGTTTGGTCAGGTAAGACCATGCACATCATGTTTCATTGCTGATTTTATACTCACCACTCTGTTACTAAATCATGCTGCTTATACTCTGGACCAAGACCTCTCTTGGTATGCAAGACTGTGGCTAGCAGAAGTATTCATACCTTATGTTGCTTTTTTTTCCTCTGCAGAGCAGCTCCAAAGTAAAGACATATTATTTTCAGGACCTAGGAACATGTTTCCAAGTCAAGTAAGAGAAGTGGAGGAGCACAGCAAGGAGATTTATGTATTTTTTAATGATGAATTGTACAATAGTTTGGGTTGGAAGGGACCTTTAAAGGGTATCTAGTCCAACACTCCTGAGGGTGGTGTAACACTGGAACAGGTTGCTCAGAGGGATTGTGGATGTCCCATCCCTGGCACCATCCCAGGGGAGGTTGGCCGGGGCTCTGAGCAACCTGCTCTAGCTGGGGATGTCCAGGCTCCCTGCAGGGGGGTTGGACTGGGTGACATTTAAAGGTCCCTTCCAGCCCAAACCAGTCTGTGATTACTAGTCCATGAGTACTACTGATACATAAGCTGCTAGTGCTAAATACACGGCCAAGATGTGTCTTTAAGTGCAGGAACTGCTCCTGCACAACCTTCTCCCAATATTTCACTGGCACTTGAAGTAGGAAGGTTCCTTTTTGGCACTTCAGTGGGGATTGGAGCCTGAGCTCAGGATTTCTGCTTCCAGCAGCTACAAACCATGAGTCCACTCACGCAATTTGTGCTCTAGACTCTGTCTGAAGGGCAAGTCAAAACAGACTGAACACCCACCCAACGTTTTGTTTTAGGAACATTCCGAGGGTCAGTCACACCCAATTCATTTTTCTTTCTGAAAGCCTCGAAACAAAACAAGCTATGCTCAGTAACATAAACACACACACAGACTGAATAGGCCAGAAACAGGCAGCCAGCAAAACACATTTACAGAAAAATACAACTTTGGACAAGTCTAGCCAGAGCCAACATTTCATTTTGCATGTGTGTGCTCTTAATGCTTATTGCTTGGGATGGGCTACATGGTAGAGAAATTGGTTCTCTGTATCAATCCGTTCACTTCTGTTTATTTCAGGATAGGTACCTAGAAGGTATCTGACCTGAAATAAAGCCTGAAGGTATTTAAAATAAAAGCAAAATAAATTTAAATACCCTGGAGGGATTTAAAACCCCTGTAGGTGTGCTGCTGAGGGATGTGGTTTAGTGGAGACCTGGGGGAACAGTTGCCTCAATTACCTTAGAAGTCTCTTTCAACCAAAATGATTCTAGGATTTAATGTATAACTTTTACCAAAGAGCGGCAATAATTTCACAATGAGATTTAACTTTGCTTCAGAAACAAGCAAAAGATTAAAACAGGCCAATTCATAAAAATCCATTAAAATATTGCACATAAAATGACTGCACATCCTGGAACGAAAACAGAGACAAATGGAAAGCACAATAGTGTATTATGAGAAGAGCAGATGAGCATCATCCTAAACAGCAGTAATATTTGTCCACTGATTGATTTTTCCTAAAGGATTATTTTCTCAGACAGCAAGAAAAGAAGCCAGACCTTACATCTTCAGAAACTCAATCTCTGGGCATCCATGTGAGAATCAAGCAGGGTGTGGATTCAAGTATCAAAAAGAAGACAGCACAAGTTTCTTAAGCTCTGAATTGAGAGAATAAAAAGAAGGGGATCTCAGCTTCTGCCCTATAAAACAGGCTGGGGAAAAAAAAAAAAAGAGATTTCTAATATATAATTAATATACATTTCAATCATGAAGGCAAATTGAAGTTGTTGTACGCTCAGGATTGACCCAAACATAAAGAGCTGGGTCTTGAGCCTTCCCCTTCCAGCCACAAGCCTTTTCTCTTTCTTCCCTACAAGCACCCTGGCCATTGCCACGTGCCCTCAGCTCGACCCTGGGAGCTCAGGGCACAGAGCCCAGCACAGGATCAGGTCTGTGAGCAGCCAGCCTGCCTGTGTTATGATGAATTCTCTCAGTTATAATGATTTGGAGAAAAATATTGTTCATGGGCTTAGATAAACAATTTTAACTGGCTCAGGCGCCCAAAATGTGCTTTTTTTGTTGGGCTGCCAAGGTTGCTTTCTCGCTTGCTAATTATGTTTCGCTTTAGCTTTCAGCAAAAACAGGAAATAAAGCATCCATTACTCGAATGACAACTTTTCAGCAAGCCAACATTTCAACATCCATTGTGTAATTTCCGACCTGGAGCCAGCTAGGAGCTAAGTGCCTCTAGAACCGTATATCCCCTCTCACAAGGGCCTCAGCAGCCCACCGTGCTCCTAAAGAACAGGACATGATGAGTCCAAAACACGGGCCAGAGATGTTTGCTGCTGCTACCCTCTGCCCAAAGAACCCTGCTCCATAACACAAGGTGTTATGAATCCTGCAGAAGAACATCTCAAGAGTCTTTTGCTTTCTCCCCTGGGCTGTCTGGCAGCCCCTTTCTGCGTCACTCTCTGACTGGCACCCCTTTTCATGGCGTTTCTTTTCCTCTTTCCCATACACCATAACAGATTTCTTCTTCCAGCAAAGGTAGCTGGTAGCTCAATCAATGCAGTAGATGTTCAGTATTCACCTGCTCCAGTACAGAAGAGAACAGTTGGAGGGAAGCTGGGAGCTGTCCCCCATGTGTCAGGCAGCTGTTGGCTTTATTGAGCCATCAGTCCACATCCCTGGTTAATTTTCATCACAATTCTATTCAAACCAGCTCTTTCTGTCCTTGAGGAAAGTACAGTACAAATGTATTTGCAACTTTAAATTATCACCATCCAGGTCAGTGGGCATGGAACTTGTACAAACAAAGCAGCTTCAAAAGTGTGCTTGCAGGTGGAGTTTTGCTCAAGTAAACTCTCTGACATAAATGTTGTGGATTTACCAAGGGTGTCTGAAAAATAAACTAGGAAGATTCTAGAAACAGATTAAAATATAGTCCCTCCTCCCTTCTATGAAAACATGGGTGGTCCCAAGCCACAGCACCAGCAGAGGGCTGGGCTGAGGAGCTCATGTGTTTTCCTTTTACAGCTCTGCCTCTTTAGTCCCAATGTTGTTTCTAACCTCTGATGAGTTGGGGTTTTTCACACAAGCCTTGTGAGTTAGTTTTTTTTTCCCCTGGAGATGCCCTGCCTTTTGTGGTTTCAAGACACACTATCAAAACCACCTAGAATGGACACTGTGAACCATTTCTCAGTTCTTGTGTGGCGGAGAAGTTCTCATTCCTTTTGTTCAGCCAGCTGAGTGGTAACTGGCAAAGCAAGCAATAGGCATATACCACGTCATGGGGTGAATGAGGATGCCCTTTAAATTACCTATAAAACCCTTTGATTCAAACTGCTGATGTTGCCATAGGCAATTTGCTAAGCTTATTGATCATCTTCTGTTTAAATTAAAGTTTGATGTCCTGGAACAGGCTATTCAGCACAGAGAGCTAATGGGATGGGATGAGATACAGGGAGCAAGAGAAAGATGCACACGGGGGAAATGGATTGTGGTCAAAAAGGGAAAAAAAAACCCAACCCAGGGTTATATGCTGAATAGGTTCCACGGGTCAGTTAGCAATAAATATTGTGGTGATAAAAGAGTCCAGTGTGGATATTGAGGGTAGAGCTTTTGCTGTGTAATGAAAGGAAAATGGGCAGCTTGTTCGAAAAGTAAAATTTCAGAGGAAGGTGAAAAAGACAGTGTTAAGATTTGTTATAAACGTGTGCATACAAGCTTAGTGATTTCTGCCAGAAATCCAAGTTCCCCCAGGTTTTTGGTGAGTTAGATTAGATGTGAGCCAGGAAAGGGAAGAGACAAGAGGTTTCAGGTATGTTGGTCAAGGCAACTCAGAAGAGGTTGTCCCAGATAGCACCCCTCTGGCTGCATGTCTGTCTCCATTTGTCAGTCGATCACACAATCCTTCAAACACAGACAGAATGAAAGCTTTAGAAGAAAGAAAATTCAGGCTTTCATAAAAATAATGGAATATCCTTTGCTGGATCTGTACAAATACGGACTGAGGCTTTTTTTCCCCTTAAAAATCTAGCTTGATATCATGGTCTTAGACTAATTTTCAAACCTTTGAGTATTTTCATTGGACAAGGGCACACTTGTCCTAACATTAATGAAACATATGCACTTGCAGAGGGAATATCAAGATAAATGCTGTATTTGAGTTACCACAGATGTAACTGGGAGCACAGTTAAACTCAGAAATCAGTCTTCATATGGAAGAATTGAATCCTGCAGAGCTGTTGAGCAGCAGACCACTGACAGAATGCTTTGGGAAGTCTTTCTAAACCAGGATTTCCCTCTAAGCCATAGCAGAAGCATCATGGTAGAGCTGGGGCTGTAGAATGTGGATAAAGAGGTTTTATTCCTTATCCAAGAGGCAGGAGGACAGCAGCTACCACTAAGCTTGCAAGTACAAGCTAGGGCTGTATGAAGATAGAGCATATTTTACCCACGCTGACCTAGGGAGCAATTTGATAGCCCCCAAAGCATACTAAAGCTGCAGTAGTCTTGGTGTATAGTGGTCCTGTGACATGTATACTAACCAAACCTCCTCAAGATAAACTGCCTGCTGCTGTTGATTTTGGTAGGAAATTGTCAGGTGCTCTCCCTTTTCTCCAGTATTGCTGTAAATGTGTAAGACAATGAATCTTTTTAACAGGAAAGGCTGGAAATACATGGGCCTGCTTCTGAGCCATCTAAGATTCTAGAATTTTTGTTTAGGACTGAGCCCACCCATCTGGCATCAATTACAGGACACATTAGCAGCTTTACCTTGCTGGTTGAGGTGTGCATCTTGTTCCTCCATGCTCAAAGCCACTGAAGGGACCTGTAGGCTTGACCTTGCCTCACACATGCACCATAAATGAAGATGCTCTCAATCTGCATCTCTCCATTCATTTCTTAGCTATTTGTGTTCTCATCTGGCAGTGGCCATGCCTACTGAAATCATTCCTCTGTGTGATTTGGACTGTGGGCTAAGTCCTCTGCATCCTTCTGTGCTGCCATGTGCTCCTGGGATGGACATTTATAGGATCATAGACTGGTTTAGGTTGGAAGGGATCTTTCAAGGTCACGTAGTCCAACATCTGCAACTAGAGCAGGGTGCTCAGAGCCCCATCCAACCTCACCTGGAATGGTTCCAGGGATGGGGCTTCTACAATCAATCTCTCCCACAATACTGCAGCTAAGGTGAAAAGTAGCCTGAGAAGCTTAAACCTGGTCATGTCCCTGACAGTGGCACGAAAACATTCCAGCTCTCACTCAGAGCAGAAACAGAACTGTCTCTTCTACGTTTACTTTTTATTTCAGCAAATAAAGTTGGAAGACTAATGATGTAAAAATGCAATGGGGGCAAAAGACTTGTAGCCCTGAAGCTCTACAGTTAGACACTAAGCAAGTTTTCCCACCCTACCGGTGTGTTTCCTCCTGTTCACCCTTCTCTGGCCACAGCAGCCTGTGTGCCTTCCCTGACTGCAGAAAACCAAGCCCAGGTACTGCTTGCAGCACTGGGAAACCTGGTTTGCACAGGCTGGGGAGTGGCTGGTGGAGCTGCAGTCCTGGGAAGAGTGTGTGGAAGGAGAAGGAGCAGCAGAGGCACTGGCAAGGAAACCCAGATCTCTCCATCTCCTGAGAAGCCCAGCATGGACTGCATGACACAGGAAGATGGCTTTACAGTCTGTGCTGCATTTCGTGTTGCTGTGGGGTTCAAGCTTGCCCTCAGGACAATTTTAGTCATCTTCATGTTTGGGGATAGAGAGACATCTCCCCTGCTTCCAGATAGTCCCAGGGATTGCTCACGTTGCTGCAGAGAGGGATTTTGTTGTTAAGTGACAAAGGAATTGCTTTATGTCTGATCCTGATAGTTATGTCCTAAACAAGCAGCAGTCCCACACTGCATTTCATTTGGCATGGAAAGCAACAGGAGCACAAGGAGGGAAGAAAGGTTTACTCCAAGGTTTACCAGGAAAGCACAGTGGAAATAGAGAATATAAGCTACTGGCTACCATATCACACTAAGTTCCATAGTTCATAGCCCACCTCTGCTCCTACAGCCCATGGAGCAGAGTGCTCAATGCTCCATACCTCACTTTACTGCTTTGTATCCATTCTGTATAAATACAGAAAACTGTGAGGTTTAAATCATTAACTCTTCTTTACTGCAAGAGATCAGAGAAATGCATGGGCAAATCCTAGAATCGTGGAATGGTTTGGGTTGGAGGGGACCTTAAAGATCATCTCATTCCAACCCACCCACTGCAGGCAGGGACACTTCCCACTAGAGCAGGTTACACAAAGCCCTGTCTAACCTGGTCGTGGAACACTTCATCCATTTTCTGACAGAGGTCCACAAAGCCCAAATGACCCAACCTCAGGCTAAGCCCTAAACCCACAGATGTTGTACCCCCAAACCCCCAGAGCTGATGGGTGTCAGCGGTACCCAGCGCGCTGTGGTGCCCGGGAAGAGCTATCTCAGGAAGCCATCTGTGCAAAGGCAGCCTTTGCAGGAAACCCAGCCAGCCCAGCAGCCATTTCTTATTATTCTTTCTTTCCCTGACAGTTTTCTCCTTGACACTTTCCCTGAACGACAGCAGGGAGGAAGTAAGTTGTCAATTGAAAATCGTAGCTTGTTATTAGCCGTGGAATGCGAAGTGCCCCCGCTCAGAAAGCCATGTCTGGCAGGTTTGCATTTATTTCCTCTGGGCGTAGTTATCAGGAAATCTATTTGAAATAGAAATAATGAGAAAAATACAGTGGGTGCTTTTAGAATCAGAATTATTGAAGTTGGAAAAGGCCTTTCAGGTCATCGAGTCCAACCGTCCTGCTTTTCCTCAGAAGAGTCATTTTTGTCTGGCCAGAAACTCACTCCCGGTGTTTTGGTGAATTCTTGAAAACACAGAAGGGTTAGAAAGAGGGCTGGGGAGAATAGGGAAAAAAAAAGAAAAAAAGAAAAGAAAGGAAATTAGTGGACAATTAGAGTCACAGTAAAGCAACAGTGCAGAGTGTACTTGTAGGATCCCACTGTTAGAATGTACCTGTAGTACAGCAGTGTAGAATGCACCTGTAGGGTCTCTCCTAAGAAAGCAAAGCCAGTCCCACCTTCCCAATTAAAATGATATCTTTTCCATGGTTAAATAATGACCAAAATGGCCATTAATTCTACAACACCCACAGGGTGGCGGGGAAAAAATACAATAAATGACACTGAGATTGCAAACTATCATATTGTTCATAACTGCTGTTGTAATATTAGGGGAGTTATCCCACCTTGGAAATAGTTTTCCACTGCCCAGGGGAACTGGCTATATAATTATTGTATTTCCTATCATGCAAAATAACCAAAATCTCTTTAGAATATTCCCTGAACAATTGCTATTCATAAAAATCTTCCCAGATTGAAACCATAAATCTAAAATCTAAAACCCCCTAAATCTAAACCCCAGTAACGTTTATCAGTTCAGTGGAGACAAGGTTATTTTGACTGTCTGGTGAATTTGTTTAAAATTAAAAAAAAAAAAAAGATCATAATTCAGCCTTTCCCAAACATAGACTTCAGGTAAGCTTTAAATACATTGTTTCTGCCAGACTCTGCTGTGGGGAAGACCACTAAATTTTGGAGTCAGCCACTGTGAGGGGATTCAGGTCAGTCACAAGCTCTAAGCCTACATCACAGACTTGGGCTGGATCAGAGGTGAAGGAGAAACAATGGCCCATCAACACAGCACTGTTGGCAAAAGCTCCTAGCCCAGAATAATTCATCCCAGCAAAAGTGCACTTTTGCCAACAGAGCGTTTTCCACTGGAGGAGGGCTGCAGGAAACTCCTCCAGAAGGTGCTGAAGGTTTAAGCTAGGGCTACAAAATCAGTATTTTACTGGTACAGTGTAAAAGCATAAACAAATATTCCCGTTGAGGTCTGTCCCAAGTTTCCTACTCAGCAGGTAGTAAAGGAAATAGGAAATCAGACCTCAGGAAGGCAGTGAAGGACTCTCTGAGTCTGAAGGGGAATCTCCCAGAGGAGCAGTCCCTCCAGCAAACAGGAATGTTGGGGATCTTCCTGCCTTGCCTCAGCACCCAGAGCCCTCACGGGCTGCAGAATCACCCAGCTGCAGGGGAGCAGGGGGGAAGAAATTGTGCAATAAGCTCAATCGGCGCTGAAATGAGGAAGGAAATAATGTGTTAAATGATTTAATTTTCTAAGTTCACTTTGTTCCTTAGAGATAGACCCAGAATCAGAGCTGATTACAGTGCCTTGTTTTGATTAACGGAGAAAGATCTAAGACAGAGACATTTCTATCAGTTTCAAAGGGTTTCCACATCTTGTTTTTCATTTTCATAGGGGGGTCAATAATTCAAAGGACGTTTATCTTTCACTCTTTATAGCTAAAAAATGACTCTCAGCGATGCTAGTTTAATGCTAGACAACTCCACTGACCTTACATTTCCTGTACTTCAGTGGAATTGCTCCAGATTTACACCGGTGGGGGTAGGTACACTTGATCTCACACTAAATGAATTTACAAGCTTGAAGCAGTCTCTACATGCTTGTTCCACTTCTTGGGGAGTTAGATGGAATTTACAGGAAATCAATTATTTTACTTGTGTCTCAGCTCTACATATTCCATCAGTCAGGTTTACTGTGTAATGCAGCCACATTTTGGAAGTTAATGGGCCACTTGCAGTTTCAGATGCACCCTGGGATGCTGTTGAGAGCTGGTGTCCCCCCCTCAGACCATCAGTCCTTCTGCAAGTGCCTGACAAATCCGAGCACCTCTGCACTGCTGCAGGAGATTAAAGCAACAATTCTTTTGTACTACCCAGTAATATTTATGCTTGGTGGTAAAGTTAATGTAGGGGATTGTCATTCCACTCATTTCACACCGGCTGCCAAAGAGCCTTCAGAGCACAGGGAGGTTCTGTAGCTACCAGCTTAGAGCAGACCTGAGTCAGCAATCTGGAGGTGAAAGCATCACCCACCCTCCCGTTCCTCAGCTGCCAGGGGTGAGCACTGCAGGCAGCAATCACTGGGGAGCCAACGCAATCCCCATCAGTTCTGAATCAATCCTTAAAAAGGATCCTGGATCCCTGATGCTCAGCCCTGTCGTAACTACGTCGTGCCTCCACCCCCCAGAGTCTCCAGTTCTCAGAAACTGCTGTGCTCTTGAGGCTTGGGGAAAGGGGAAATGGGGGAGAAATGTGTATTAGGCAGCTCTTCTTTAGCAAGAGTGTTCCTTTTAATAAGGAGTGGAGACAGGCTTACAGCCTCTGAGTTGTTCCACACCCGGGCGCTGGGAAGGGGAATTAGTTTCTGGCTGGCACGCAGCCGCCGGGTAATACAAAGGAAAAACTCCTCCTTTAATCTTCTGCAGCAGTATAGCGGTGTCCAGGCTTGTCAGAAGCTGCAGGAGGAGTGATGGCCTTGCTGCTGACAGCCTTCTAATTGGGAGGTGGAAAGCAGCTCTAAAGGACGTGTTTGTGCCAACGAGTGTGGCTTGACATCAAGAGAGCTGTGCTGAGGAGCGGAGCGGGGCCGCGGGGCTGGACGCTGCCCGAGCCCAGGCTTGGCTCTCCCAGCCAGCAGAGCCTGATAACACCCAGCTCACCTGGAGCTGCTGGGAGCCCGGGGCACAGAAGACGTTTCACTGGAACCAGAAGCCATTGGAAGCGGATGGCCCTGGCTGCTCTGCCAAAAAGAGGTCTCTGTGTCCTGGCAGTGGGACTCGAGCTGACAAAGCAGCGAGCTCTTCTGCCTAGAGGCTGGGAGATGAAAGAGCTGCATGCACTGGCAAGTGTATGCCCACCATGGGTCTGGCCACTGGCCAACCAGTTCTCTCACTCCATACCACACACCCACCAGTGCTCCCAGTGCTACCTGCTGCATTGCTGGGATCCAGCAACTTAGATCCACCAGGACCTCGTGCACAGACCCCTGCTTCTCCAAAGACTCTACAAAGCAGCAGTAGAGCTGGCAGAAACGTCACACTGGGAAACACAGGCAACTTTCTAATACTGCCTTGACTTACATATAAACAGGAGATGCTGAATAATTCCACCTTGAGCCCTCAATGGAAGTTTTGTGAGTGAACAAGTCAGGTGAGGACAGCTGATGTGTGTGTGATACGAGCTGCTGCAGCGACGTGTCACTGTGTTTAGTTAACTCTAGAACTGAGGCAATGGGGAATTGAAACCACAGCTCAATCTGAAAACGCTCAGGCCCCGTGGCTGTGGAATGAAATGTCTCCTCTAAATATAAATAAAGGCTGAAGAACTCACTGCCTAAAATATCTGGAGAGCGAGTTGTAGCACAGGCTGGACAAGAGAGGCACCTGGCCCCAGATGGAAGCTCTGGGTGGAGCAGAAAATGCAGGTAAAAGCACTGTTCCTGCTGCCCCGACGAGCAGCCACAGCTTTGTGTTGGAAATTTGAGTAGATGACATCAGTGAAGGTGTCTACAGGTCCCAAAAGGGGCTAAGAAATTAGAAATGGGAGCTCCAGGGAAAGGTGCATTCCAGAGGATAACATCTCTCATTCTTCTTCTGGACATATTTCCAGACTGAGAGCAGCCACGACCACGCTTCCAGTGGCACCAAATCTGTGCAGAGCTTCAGGGAAGCAAAACAGCAGGGAAGCAAAAATCAGCAATGGATGGTGGTGAGCAGATGGGATGAGAAACTCTGCCATCAAAGGCTCTCAGCATCCCTGCTCTCGTCCTTTGGCATGCACCTGACTTCTCTGCATCCTGCCAGAGCAAGGAGATGGTCCTGCTGGGAGCTGGGGAGGTGCTCCAGAGATGAGGCAGGTGCTTCGGAGCCACAGCCAGCACAGAGAGCAAGGAGACAGGACAACAGGCAGCTGCCAGCAGCAGATTCCCCCACGGGAGCCACGCTGCAACCCAGTGAAGGCAAAAGGACTGCAGCAGGATCATTTCAGCCTCGTGGACAAGGTCCCAAGGGCTGTAAGGGCTCTATTATTTTTAAAATGTGTCACAATTCATAAATACTCCGACAAATAAAAGAGTTTGATAGGGCCACTGTAAAGGGGAGATGCAGTATGAGCATGGAAAGATGCCACCAGCTCTGCTGCAAGCAGCTCTGTTTTCTCATTTAAATGAGAAAAGATTTCTGCAGATTTGTGTGCGTGGAGAGGACGCCAGACAATTTGTACCCATGGAATTTAGAGGCAGCGAATCATTTGCTCCACGGGGGACTGCAGCATGGTTTACTAACATCTTTGGTAACTGGAAATTTACCCATCCAATTTTCTTCTCTACCTCAGCCACAAAGGGAGATCACTCCAATTATTTTTCAGATAAAATTAAGGCTGGTGTTTACAGTTATCTCCCTGGTAACCCTCTTCTCATGACTACATCATGCAACGTAATTGTAAAGCTGCCTCTGCTCATGGGGGTTGTTATTAAATGCACTCTCCTTCTTCTTTTCCCAAGGTCAGGGTAGCTGATGTGGCTGCCACAGAGCCTTGTTATGAAGGAAAAAAGGAAACGATGTGAAGGAGGCCTCAGACATCCCCAAGTGAGGAGATTTCTCAGAGCCTTATGAGACCCGCTGAAGGTGGGCCAGTGAAGTAGGGTGAATTAGGGAATATGAAGTGTCCAACACGCTGCTCTGTGGATGGAGCCTGGGTGGAGTGGCAGTAGGAAGCACGTTAGATGAATTTCTGTAGGGAACATAGGAAAGTGTGTGATGAGATTTGAAGCTGGGCTCCAGCTTCTGAGATGAAGAAGTGAACGTGGCTCCTCTGGGCTGCAGTTTTTATTTGAGCTGGTGTAGCAATAGTGAATTGAGCTGTTGATTTTTCTTCTGGCTGTTTTTTCCTGAAGGTCCATGGCACTTACACATGATATGTAAGCACGTTGTACTGTCCTCGGGCCATGTATTTTTGGGGGCACACATTGGGGTGGGACAGTGGCTCAGCAGCAGTTCTCTCTGTTTCCATGGCCAGGCAATGGCACATCCAGCAGTGCCAGAGAAACACAGCAATTTGCTTGGTTGAAGTTCAGAGGCTGGAAAAGGAGAACGTGGCCAGGAAAAGAGAAACTGAGGCACAAAGTCTTGCCCCACTGAGCTCTGGGTGGGCAGACTGGGAAGCAAAACTCATCTCTCCTATCTGCAGCCTGCTGCCCGTTAGACTACTCTGCCTCCTTGGTGGCACCAGCATGGTCAGTGTGAACTAGGTGACACCAGACTTCCTCATTAGAACTACCTCTTCTCACACTGAGTTTGGGAAGATGGCAGGTTAACACCCCAGAAGGAATTAAAAGCAGAAATAACAACATTACACAGGGGAAGAAGAGGACTGATGTATTCCAGGAGTGATGTTAGATACCCTGGGGTATTGCAGCTGATGCCAAGGTTCCTACATCTACCTGGTGACTCTCAGATGATCACAGGAAAGAGGGTCAGCGAGAGCCAGTGGCAATCTTGAAAAGCTGCTTTTGTTTGGGAAACAGCTTGAAAAGGAGCAAAAGATGAAACTGCATGACTTAGAAGTCTGTATGTGTCTCTGTGTGTTTACAAATACATGCAGACATACACAAATGTGTCATTACAGACACATTAGACACCACCTACAAATGTGTTTATATATATAAATGCATAAATATATGTGTATATATACACATGTGTCTATGTATCTATAAACAGGGGAGCCTGAGCTACAGTTTCTGCTTGGTCTGTGACTCCCTCTGAAATTTCCCCTGAGGGAATTGCTTTCCCAGCCACCAGTTGTGTTCTAAACTAAAAGTATTTTCTGGTCCATTTCTGTTCTGATGTGTCTGGGCTGGGATGAGATATTTAATACCAAAATAAAAACTAGCCTCAGTGCCCTACTGGGGTGATTCCCCTGCATAAGCACAGGAGAGAGGACTTGCCATGGGAAAAGGGTGAACTGACTTGCAAGGACTCTACTGTCGAGCAGTAGCCTTATGAAAACCATGACAGGGTAATTGGGTCTGGCTTCTGTGCAAGGCAACCAGGGCTCAACGGGAGCCAGAGAAATCAATAAAAGAAGAGAGAGGCAATGGGGAGGGGGAAGCTTTCACATTTTTGCAGTGAAATAGCCCTTCATCTGACTGCCTGTAACTTACTTTTCATCATCTGAGGTGTGATCTGCAGGTGGAGATTTCTCTCGGCTATAAACACAGACTTCAGTTGTTTGGGTGGTTTTTATTTTCTTCATCTCTGTTGCTTGTTGAAGAAAATAAGGCAAAACAAACCAAAACCTTGGAACTGCTCAAACTTCTTTATGCATCACACTTCTTATCTAACGTCTGGACCTCAAAATCCCAAGGCAAACCTCACCCTGAGTGTGGTTTTCATTGTTCTGGTTTGTTTTCTTCCAGTTCAAAGCAAAGGTTAACCCCCAAAAAGAGAAGTGTGTCCTTTGTCAGGAGATTTTCAGTCCTCTGAATCACACTTCACTGAAAGCCTCCAAAATGCATTCAAGCTAGTGCATGTGCTCATCACTCAAGGAAAATTCCTTATCCTTGCTATCACCACTTCTGTCCTCAGGGAGGTGTGAAAAAACACTTGCTAGGAGAATGATGTGGAGTCTTTGATAGGAAAAGAACGAAAACCAAACCAGCACTTGTGGAGACTGCACAGACCAGAACAGAAACTACTGGCTAAAAAAAAAAACCAAACTTCTGGATCTGTGTGAAGTTACTAAATACATTTTTTTCTTTGAATTATATGGTGCCTGTCATGCCATTAATATTACATAGTGGTTATATGAGTAACTATTGTCATGGCATTGAAACTGCAGTGGCACAGTCAAGTGTCCTCAGCAGCAGCTGGTTTATCATCCTCCTCAAGTATTCTGTGTCCTGTAACATTGTCCAAGGTCCCATCTCGTTCTGCACCATCAAAGCTGTGTTTCAAAAACCCCAAGCAACCCAATTTTCCACTTCTTTAGAGCATCATCTGAAGGGCTGGTCTGTGAAAGGAAGCTTCAGTCCAGCGTGCAGTGGGAAGGAGGAGTCTTCCATCTGTAACTAGATAAACTGAGGAATGGAGTGGAGCAGTGACTAACACCAAACAGTGGGTCAGTGGCAGAACAGAGCCCAAATTACAGAAGTCCTTATTCCTCTTTGCCACCTTTTAGGCTAATCATTCACCTTTAGTCATGGTCTTGGCTTTCCTATCCCACAGAAAGCGTTAACAGAAAATCTAGGCCAGCGTCACTGAAATTTAATTCTTCTATTTATGCAGAGACTCCAATCTTCATAAACTGCATTTTAGGCAACCAGCATTACTGGCTATTAAGGACAGCAAAGTTAATCTCATTGAACACAGACTTCTCTAAATGAGGGTGACCTGAAATAGTTCAATAGTATCTGTAAGCTCTAGAGGGAATAAAACCAGGATATGCTAAAGAAATAAAGGTAGGAGCAACCTGGGACTGAGCAGTGGTGGTGATGATGATCCTGTGACCTTCCAAAACCCAGCTGAAAATGCTCACTGAGTCCAAGTGAGGATGTTTCTTTGGAAACAGACACATTGAGCTATTTCTTCAGATGACCTCACTCACAGAAATGAGTTTTACATCAAATATTCTTATTGAGAAATCCCTAGAAAAGTCCAGCCAACTTATTCATGGCATGCTATTCCAAGCACCAAATGCTAAATGCAGTTACTAACAGCAGGTTTCACCTCAGCCATGCTCCAAGAATTAGTCTATAGCGTGATCTTTATTAATAAAAGTTAATTGAAACCGAAATTCATCCCTTGGGATTTTCAATCAATGAACACACACACACAAAAAAAAGCCAAACTAAAAAGCACTGAAAAACACAGCTTCACAGAGAAAAGGACAATGGAAAGAAAAGCTCTCCCTAAAAATAGTGCTGGTCCTTTTGTCCCAGTGCAGGAAATGTCGGCACCACCAATTCTAGCCCTGAATAAAGCTTTGTCTTTGGGAAAGTTATTCAGCAGGAGGCAGGAGTAAATCAACAGCCAGCCCTGCTGAGGGAAGGAAACATTTGCAGATGGGAAAATGGACACAAAGAGGTATGGAGGGACTTGCCCAAGATGAAAAAAAGAAGTCACTCTTGATTGCTGGTCATCTGTTCTGGTGGGACACAACAGTCCTCCGCTGGAAATGCCAACTTTTATGGTCCACAGCGAGAGTTTATTAGGGGTAAATCAAATCAATGAAAATTTAATTGTCCCAGGACAGTATACATCTTTGCTCCTCAAAGGTGTTAGGAGATGAAACTCTTGTTTAGTAGCCAAGGACCTTCTCCTTGAGCATTTCACTGCAAATCCAGTGGGAACTGCCACAAAATGCCAGCACAGAAATGTGAAGAAAAGGTGCTTCCAGAAATGCCACTGGCTCAAAACACCCCCCAGCATGTTGGCAGACAATCAGCAGCCCAGGACACTGCGTCTTGGCAGCTTCTGTTCACCTTCAGCCACACTAGCTCCTGCAAAGCCATGGCTTGGTTGAGTTTGAAACCCAGCCTGGTGCTGCTTGGTGTCTTTGCTGCGTGGTTTGTTCAAGATACCCTGATAACTTTAATCCTCATGCTGCATTTTCCAATTACTCTTTGTCTAAGCAGATCGAGTTCGAGCACGGCCCCATTAAGCACGGTGGAGCAATTAATTTATTACATTACATACCAGCAAATTGGCTGTTTTTTTCCCACTTTTCTTAGCTCAGGACTTTGCTTAGCATCTCTCCTTCACAGGACAGAGAGAAAACAAGAAATAACCTTGCAGTATTAATCACAGTTACTTTAGATGAGGAGGCAGGTGGTGTCTGCAGGGCCATGGAGTGATCCCAGCACTGTCACAAGTACTTAAAGCACTTAAAGAGATGACTTTTGTCCTAGGAAAATCTCTTCTGGATCTGACTGAAAAGGATGACGAAATATATGCAGATTGTCCTCTTCCACATCTTTATTGCACGTGGTTCCACTGGTTTTCTGCAGAGAAGCTTTCTGCAGATTGAGGGATGGGTCTCGCAGAGCTGAGAGCATTCTAGGTCTGTCCAGCAACGCCTGGACATGGACAATGCATGGACAACTCAGCGACGAGCATGAGAAACATCTCATTGGCTTCACAGAGGGTCCCTGCTGGACCTGAGGTAGCCTGACCCAAGCAAGGAATGCAGGTGTTGCAAAAGCTTAAAAACTGTGTTTTCCATCTACCACTGGCCACTGTGCATTATAAGTCCTCATTTTTATGTTGTTTTCCTAAGGAATTAATTCCTTACATGCCAATGTGGGTGTTTTTATCCCTCACCAAAACTTTTGAACCAGCTGATCACTTTTAGAGAGACAAAGGGACAGAGGTCTTGAAGATATTAATTTCCTGTGAATTTTGGAAAAATAAATAGAAGGGAGGCAGCATGCCAGTGTGTCTAGAGTGTATGCCCAGCTGTGTCATCTGAAACCAGAAAATCTACCTGGCATTATGGGATTGTTCCCATTATTCCACCAGGAGCTGTTCAGAATATGAATACCCCAATCATCAGGGAAGTTTTGACTCAGAGGTCACACTTTATTGAACCTCGAGACACAGAGCCAGGAGAAACCAAGTTCATAGAAATGTTTTTGATCCACCTTTAAATTCAATTTCTGCTTTTTTAAAACCAACATAGCAAAGTTCCTAGCAGAGTTTTGGTGGGAAGGAGGAGGCTGTCTTGCACTAGTTTAACTATTCAGTCGTATTGAAAGGTTTAGAGTTTACTCTTCTGATCACAGTGTAAATATATCAGAAATTAAATAGTCACCCTGTAATTCAGTCCTGTCTGTGAAAATCTAACAAAAGAGGTTTCTCCTTTAACAGAAATAAGAGTGACTGTCGTACTGTAATAGCTTAAAATACATCAGAGACGATGTTTTTAAGGAACAAGAAAGATGTGTTCTAATGACCAGTGATGGCTCTAAAGCATTCCAAGAGCTTAGTTCAAAGCCCTTCGAAATGAATAACAGTCCTTCTGCTGACACTACTAATCTTTGAATCAGGCTCATTAACGTATCGCAGATATTATATCCCTAGCTGCCGAAAAGCTGAAAAAATTAGAATGTAGTCTTAAAAATAGACATCAAATACATTTCTCTTCTGGGAATGGCTGCAGAAGTGGAGTATTTCTATTACTGTTCCCCGGCGCTTTCTTACAGATATTTTCTTACTGTGTTTAAGGGAATTAACAGGGGAAGCAGTTCATCTCACACAGAACTCTGCCTCCAGCAAAGGCCAGTATGGAACGCCCCGGAGCCTGGGGAGTGCTGGAGGAGCTGTGGTGGTTTTCCCTGCGCGCTGTAAATCAGTCCTTTCCGGGATGTGCTGTGCCGATGGAGAGCAGGAAGGGTGGGAGGGGAAATAGAGATATTCAGGGAAGACTTTCCCATCTTTAGCTTCTCTGTGATTAATTACAGATCGATACCTCGTACTCTGCGGCTTTTATAGCTCATTAACATCAAACGGTGTCAAGCTATAAATTGGTTATATTGCTTGCCAAGAACGAGGGGCCGTCTAGACGCAGACCCCCGTAAACGTTCACGGGGGGATATAAATGAGACAGGGTTTAGTTTCTCATTTTGAATCCGAGGTAGAAAAAGAACACTCAGGTTCTTCAACTGCGGATCCCCGAGTCCCCTACGAAAATACGGGTGCGTGTGGGCGTGTGCGTGGGTGTGTAAGGGAAGGAGACAGACGGAGCCGGTCGCTTCGGTGCCGTGCGGAGCTACGGAGCCAGACATACGGAGCCAGGCACTGCTGTTTCTCCAGCCCTCGGCATCATCTGCAGGTTGCCTACCTAGCTGAGCCCCCCCTGCTCCCCCAGAAAGTGTTCTTAAACGCCCTTGGAATGGGAAAACGCGACGTCAGCTCCCAGCCCCGGCTCTGGGGAGCCCCAGCTCTGTCTCTTTAAGGAACCCAGCGAGTCGTGATGCTGCTGTTTGTGTTGCTAAATCCCCAGGAGTCCAGTTAAGAAATGGGCAGCTGTCTCTTTAAGTGTGATTTCCTTCTATTGTATTTGAATCGTGATCAGGAAAAAGGAAATGAAACCAGAGACCCGGGGCTGAGCCACGGAGCACTAATAATGATCCTAGCGATGCCGCTCTCCCGGCTTGCGGCACATCCAGCGGGCTGCGGGGCGCGGTGAGAGCTGCCCGGGCGGCCGGAGCGGAGCGGAGCGGCTCCGGGGCT
>NW_008582006.1:0-102243 GCF_000691845.1 Merops nubicus
TCCGCTCCGGTGCTGCGGGGGGTGCTGCATCGCCGTCATCCCAGCACACCGGCCTCCGGACCCGGGCGGACTGACTGCTTCTTACCAGATAAATAGCGATGTCTTGGAGGGAATACAGGGCCTTAAATGTCGACTTAGTTGTGTGAGGTTTAATATCTTAGTATTTTTCTCCTTAAGTAGCAAGTGCTCCATTTCTCTAATAGCATTTAAAACAAATCCCACTGCTGTGTCCTGAAAACGTTTTCCATCAACAGCTTTCCCTTTGTCTTGCTTGATTTGAGGAATGGAAGGATTAGTGAGAAATTACTTAGCTTTGTCAAAATATGCTGGATCTTATATGTGATGATTGTTTGTTTCAAAATAGATTTACATTACAGCAGTACTTGATGATATTAGTAGGTTTATATTTGCTTTTGAATGAACTACTACATTTGAATGGATGTTCAATGGTTTTCTTCAGTTTAGCCTTAATGAAAACATTATTCTGCTTTTGTTTATTTCACTGCTAGGGAATAATTAATGCATATGAATTTCACTCCTACAGTTACTAGTTGTAGGTTTCATTTACATTTTCAGTAGAAAACGTTCTGATTAAGTGTTGAAATTCCACTGGTTTTAGTGAGGAAGGATCTTAAAGCACATATAAGTCTGAAGACGTTCATAGCCACATTGCAGCCACTTTTTGTTAAAACTTGGTTAGTTCTTTTGGTTAGAAAAAAAGTATTTTCTGCCTTAAAATGTAGTCTGAATCTGTGGCAGCTTGCCATCACTGTTCTGAAAAAGGAACTGTGATGTTTGCTTTAATGTTTTTCTTGTTTCACTTAAAAAAAAATTATGATTCCAAAATCTGCTTCAAGGGAAGTGTGTAGAAACTTTTAAACTATTCTCATTTCCCTGAAGGATCATCTGGTTGCATGTGATTATTTGGCTGAAACTTTCTCGACCAGATCTTTGCCACTTGAGGCTTTTGCTGTTTTCTATTGCTTAATCAAACACAGATCATACATTTTTTAAAATGAGTTAGGAATATTTTTACTTCGTATGAAATAGCCTTTTATAGTTAGTTTTCGGATGGTGCTAGCGTTCCAGATATTTGTAGGACACAATTCCAAATTTGGATACCTGAGTTGTTGTGGTTTTGGAAAAATGCCCCTTTGCTTTATGGAGAGATGGTGAATAAGTACCCCTTGATTTAAGGCAGGCTCATAGATCAGCTAGATAAGCAGTAGAGAGTCAGCCAGGGGTGTGAGGGCAGCCTGGTCACTCGCCAGTCTGCTTCCTGTTCAGTTCTTGTTAGCTAGTTCACATTTCTTTCACAGGTGAAGATTTTCAATTTCGTTTGTTTCCATTTTTGGGAGGTTAATTGGTTCTAAATCGTTTCTTTATGCCCTCTCTGGGCTTTTCCTGTGCCAGGCAGTAATACAGACAAGAAAGTCCCGTAGTTCTTCCTTCCTTCCCTTGGGAGGAGAGGAAAGGGCAGGGTTCAGTGTTCCCTCATGTCAGGAGGGGTGAGGGCAGCCTTGTACAGGTGGCTCTTGTTTTGATTGTGATGGGGTTTTGTTGCTGTTCTATTTTTTATATAGAACTTGAACTGCAAGGTAAAGGAGTCAGCCTCAATACCTGTTCCCCTGTATGAACTGCATCCTCTTGTATAATAATCATTGTTTTCAAGTCCACTCTGTTTTCTGACAGAAACAGGATGTTTGGTGTAAGCATGAGACTAAACTAAGGTTTTTGGAATGTTCATTTTATTAGATTCGTCTTATGGGGATGCTGTAGTAGTATTAATGTAATGAACATAAACTTTGCTATTTAAGTTCATTTTATTAACTTTAATTATATGGTAACTAATTTCAGGAACCTGTCAAGTTAAACTGTGACAGCTTTTCTAAGCTTAGGAAAGTAGAAGTTAAAAGTACTGAGGTTTTAATGTATCTTAGTCTCTGTTAACATGGCACCTGTCAGAGGGAAGGAAAGTCTGATGTTGGTGCATTGTTTAAATGTATTTATCACATTTATTAATCACAAATTTTATACAGGTTTTCTTGCTCTGTATTCCTGCACTCAGAATCAAAGTGACTTTCTTTTGGTTCCTTAGCATTCTTAAACTTACTCTTACAAAGATTTTCTGCTATACAATGTGGGTGATTTACGTGAGCACTCATGCAGTGGACTTCTGCTAGTATGGCCAAGAGACTGCTCATGGCCTCAGCTCAGTTGCATACAGCACACCTCAGATATTCTTGCTAGCCAAAGAGCTCTTCTTTTTATTTGGGGTTTGGTCAAGGTTTTGGGACTGGTATAGCTCCCTGCACTGCTGAGTTGTACAAGGTGAATGCATTTGATTGGTGCCCGAGTGGTGTTCTGCTCGAAAGAAGTGTGGTGTGAGTTTTGTCTTTTTTTGGTTAGGGTGTGGGATGACACCAGAAGGCAGTTCCTGTAACCAGTGTCTGGGTGTTAAAGGCAGTGACCTCGTGGAGCCACTGGTACAAATGTGTCTTGGAAGCCTTGGCAAATAGCACTTTATGGTTGATGTTTATTTACACCTCTTTTAGATGAGTAGTTTGGAGAGATACGGGCAAGTAATTACAACTCACAGATTGTGTTTGAAATCTGTAGCTTGTGAGCAGATGAACTGACTGAACTTCATCAGAAGTTTGTTACTTTGAGACCGAAAATATTTGTATATATCTCTGAATTTACTGGACTGTAAATTATAAAAAGATTATCAAAGATGTCTTGGCTATGTGAAAATCAAATTAAGAAATACTAGAAAACTTCAAAAGTGTGTGTGTGTTGCTTGGTATTCTGTGTGTGGCCTGGATCCACAACAGTATTGATGCTGCTGTAGTCTGGTTCATACTTTGAAGTGCTGTAAAATTTCATCAGGTCCAACTGTCATACTACTTTCTAATAAAACTCTTGGAATGTGAAAAATAGTATTTTTATTTATCCCAGGTTGCAATACCCAAAGATCCTCAAGTGTGTGCATCATCTACTATCATACCAGAGAGATCTCTAACTTGCTCAGCTGCTGTTGAGTAGGTCAGACACAAGCTTAAGCTGAACTCAGGTTCAGAACAGGATATTTGCTCTTCATGTGTTGGCAACAGGATGCAATCCTTTAGATACATTCACAGAAAGCAGGCAGGTACTAGGAAATGGATGGCTGTGCCACTTGCACAGGATGTTGTTGACTGCCTGCTTCTATGAGCTGTATGAATCAGGAATTTGGAACTTCCATCTCCCTCTACCCAAGTGACTGCAGTAGTCACTAGAGCTTGAGCTTTTCTGGCATCTTTCAGGACTCTCCATGCTGCCCTGTTACTTCATGGCCAGAAATAGAGAACTTGTTCCAACTAGGCTGACTGCAAAGGTCGTGTGCCCCTTGCTGCCTGAACTCCCTCCTGAATGAGTTAAGAATTTCTTGTTTGGCTGTCTGTCTTCCTTTGGTGTTTAGCTAGGGGTGCTGCTTTGTCATCCCGGCAGGTTCTGCATCTGATTACTTCTTTCTTTCTCTGCTTTCTGAGCTTATAAAAGTTTATAGCTCTCTATGTATCTGTCATCTGTACTTCTCATGTAGCCAAGGACTTTTCTGCAAAGAGAGCTGATGAATTTGGTTTCAAGAAACTAAACTGATCTAGCTTTGGGCTGTTCTGTAGGATGGAAGTCTCAATCCTGGTCATGTAACCTTATCAGTTACCTTGAGTCAGTGTGAGTGTTCAGGGCTTCTGCTCAGTAAGCCAGAACAAAGCTGACTTCTGTGATGACTGAGAAATCTATCAGCTGTGGAAACTTTTGGTTCACATAAGCGTTTGGCTGTTTGATTTGTTCACGCTCCAAAGGAGTTAGGATAGTTGTTAGCACCCTATAAACATAGTGCAATTATGGACACAAGTAACTGTAGATTTCTGCAAGCAAACAAAAAGGCCCTGAAACAACTTTTATTTGGAGGTTTTTTTACTTGTTTTTTCTTCTGAGACTTTGAAGATTTTTCTTTGGTCGAAGGTGGGTAATTAGGTAATGTGGGCTGGCTTATTTGGGGCTTTGGAATTAAAACTGAGGTGCCTAGTTACTGAGTCTTGCTTGTGTATTTGGAGGCAAATGGGTGGTGAGGTGTTGGACCAGGCTGCCCGCAGTGATGGAGTCACCATCCCTGGAGGTGTTCAAAAACATGTAGGTGCGTGGTACTTTGGGATATGGTTAGTGGTCGTGGTGGAGCTGGGTTGGTGGTTGGTCATCTTAGAGGCCTTTTCCAGCTTTAAGGGTTCTGTGATTCTGCAAAATCATTTGACAGATTTGGGGTTAGTAGAAGATTTTTGACATGTTATTTTGGTTAGGACAGTCAAGTATTTTTTGTTTTAATTTTGCAGGAAGGTATGTTGTTTGCTTCTTCACAACCACGTGGGCTTTTTCACTATGCAGATTCCTACTAGCCTTTAAAGTACAGAGTTTGCATATTTTTTAAAAGGGTTGTGTGGGTTTTTTTTGTTTTTTTTTTTTTTTTTTTTTGTGTGTGTGTTTTTGTTACACAGCTGCTTACTGGATGTTGAGCAAAAATCACAAGTATTTTTGCAAGACTAAGTATTAGCTGATGCTGTTTCATATTTTTTCATGTTTTGCTTAGGGCCAAAAAAAAAAGCTGAAGATGGGTTTTCTTCATGTATATATTGCCAAAACCTTTTTGCACACAAGAAGAAGGTTCCTATGATACCTAAAATTGTAGCAGTGGTATTTATGCTTTATGGTAACTAGCAGAAAGAAATGATTAGTTGGAGTTGAACTCTTAACTGTCACCTGAATGCCTGGTTAAGAGAAGGAGAATACGAATGGCTTGTTTTCTTTAGAGAGTTGCTGGCTTCCCTTAACTCCAGACTTTATATTTAGTGGCAAGTAAAAACTGAACAATAACACACAAACAGTAGAATATGCAAGCTCCAGACATTTCTTTGAAACAGTTTCTCTCTTCTTGGAGGAGTTGCTTTTTAGGGTCAGAATAATCTATTAAGAGCTGGTCATGTTGCCTCAGCACTCATTTTTGGTCCAAACTTCAGGCTTCTGCTATTTGGGATATATTGGTGTTATGTATTGATTCTGAACTTAAAACACTGCACTGCTGTTTTTAAACCAACAGCTGAAGTATTTAAAGAATATGTTGAAATCAATATGACTACCAGTGTGCACAGGGTTCTCTAGGAAAAGATGTGTTTTATTTTTTACATCTAGGTTGCTTTTCCTACTTGCTTATTCTAGCTAGATGCTTGTCTTTTGAATTTTGGATATTCCCTTTAAAATACCTGCTTAAGTTGAGGGGAGTGCTAATGCACATCTTGTATTTAAGAAAAAAAGGAGAATACAGGAAAAAAACAAGTAGCAGTGTGATAGGTGCTCTTAGGTGTTGTGGCTTCCTGCTGTTAGCTCACTGGTTTTAGGCTAGTAGCTCCTGCTAGGAGGGGCCCTGACCTCTAGCCTTATGCTTGATTCTCGCTAGATTCCACAACCCCTCCATGCCTCTGATTTCTTTCTGTAAACTCTGTGTTCCGTACATGCTATTACTCATAAAGATTGGCTGCAGGAGTTGATAGCATGCTTAATCTGTGCTTGCTTTGCTTCCCACCTGCGTGTTCCTAGAGCTGTTCTAACCATTGTTGGGGAAACAGCAAAGCTAGCAACTACTTGATAGCAAGTAGTCTGGGATATTTTTGGTAATCTGTATGTTTAGATATTGAACCTTGCCATTACTATATTAGCACTGACATTCTTAATGTTAGTTTTAATGCCTGTATCCCAGCTTCCTGTAGTGTTGGTCATCCTTACTGGTTCTTTCAGTGTGGAGGTTTCTTCAAAGGACAGAGTCAATTAGAGCTCTCTACTTGCTACACTTTAATTTTGTGTTTGTGGGACTGTATAGTTAACTAGATGGCTAAAACCACCCAAGTTTTGAAAACACCTAGCTCCTCCAATAGATTTGCTTCTCAAAGCAGTTTGGAGGGGGGAGGTAGCATAGCAGGGTGTCTCTTAAACTGGTTTTGCCATTTGAGGAAGTGTGTATGTAACCACATCCCTAATTAAAGTTAATGGACCTTCAACAGCAATGTATTTTGAAGACATACCAATTTATTTTAAAAGGTAGCCTCTCTTTATATCCCAGGATGTTGAAAGATACATGTAACACTAATATATTAAATTTAAGAATATTTTCCTGGGCTGGATTGTGCTTGATTCTTTCAGCGTCTGTGTGAAAGGAGATGAAAATGAGACTGCCTGGGCTAAAATGAAAAATGCTGAAATCTTCAGGGGAAAAAGATAGTGATTTAAATGAATTTTTTGTTCTTGATGGATAGGATAAGAAAATGTGATTAATACATGACTACAGTGTTATGTTCTAAGTCATCCAAATACACTTTGCCTGCAAGGAGTTGATAACTCATTGAAAAGTTCGGTGTCGCTTGTTCATAAAACATGAAATGAACCAGCAGCTGTGGTAGGATGGAAATGTGGTTGGAAGTTTTGCCAGAATGGAGACTTGTTGCAGTGGTGGGGAGAAGAAGCCTTTGCATGAAGAGATGAAACGTTCTTGAAATTTTAAAAAAAGATTCTTTGAGTGGTCATTTGGTTGAAGTAATAGTATAACTGTTCCTTGTAACTAGTTTCTAATATTGACAAGAAACCATCAGTAATTATTTTGAATAGGGCAAATGCTTTTTCCTTCAACTTGTAGGTTTTTTTGTGAAAACTTGATTTTCTTAAACTAAGAAGCACAAGGTGCCTCTCTGCTGGAGCTGGTTGGTTAACCTTGCAGTCTGAGCAGACTTGCCAGGCTATGTACTTTATGTTGGTAAACATAAAGGAAGTAAATGGAGTTAAGTAGCTTTGGCAATATGTGAGTTCTTTTTGTCAAGGTTTGAGTACAGGAAAGGCTTGTTGGAAACTCTAGGTGCTATTTTAGATTTCAAAGACCTGCACAGACATTGCTTTTTCAAAGGGAGCATCTCAGTGGAAGTGAGTTCTGAACAGTGGATGTGAAAGATGTGGCTCTTTGTTTATGCTCATATGTGCTTAACACATGAGGTAGGTGTCAGAGATGACATGCAGCAAACAGATATGTGGTTTCCCTTGCACAGAGTTACTAATGTATGTACCAAGATGGTGACACACTGCATGTACTCTTCTTAATATTAAACCTTGCTTTTCAGACTAGTTTGTTTCAGGAACCTGCCCTTTACCTATATGTCTGTGCGCAGTGTTTCAGTGGGATTAAAGAACATAACCAAAAATCAGAATCAAAGTAATAGTTTGATCTGTCAACCCAAAATAAAGCATTTTTATTTGAAGGGGTTTAGAACATTTCTAAAAACAAGCAGTGCTCTCAGATCAGGTTTGGTGCCGGAAGATACTGGGCTCCTACCTGACTTGATGAAGTAGCATTACTGGACAAGCCTTATTTACAAGTTCCTGTTTTTGTAGGACTCGAAAGGTTTGGCTGTTGTTAACAAGACAACTGCTGAAACATGGTGAATTACTATGAAGTTCTGGGAGTGCAGAAGCATGCCTCAGCAGAAGATATTAAGAAAGCGTAAGTATTGCTGGTATATATGTAAGATAAGTTACACATTTTAAGGTACAAATAAGGTACAAATATGGTCACGTGGTTTCTGGATTCTTGCTTTGTTGTCAATACCAGGGTGAGGAGTAGTTGTTTGAGGGAATGCCTTTGCTAATGGAGGAATATTCAGTGTTCTGAAGAAGAAGCCTCTGCTCATTTTTATGAATTTGGGAAAAGAAACCTGAGTGCTGCTGAAGTAAAAATTCCCTTGGTCACTAGTTTTTGCTCAGTGTTAAGTACACTTGTATAGAGGTGTGCCTCCAAACTTGGCATGGCACAGGCAGTGATGGCCCATTCTGGGGCTGAATGGCACTAACCAGGCTTTGCCTCCATTTGCAGAGGTGCTTTTTCAAAGTTATTAACAAGTATTTGGCCCATTGCTTTTATGGGTGCTAGCTCTTTCTCAACAAGAGTTCTGTTTTCTGTGCTTAGATTTTGACGGACCAAACATCTTTACTGTTAAAATCTTCTGTTTAAATTTGGGGCATTTAAAGGAATTAAATACAGTTCTTTGCTTATATTTGCTATTTTTGTACTGTTTTAAGATGGGTGTTTGTAGCATTTTCAAAATATACTGTTTATTTTTCAACAAACAATTGCATGGAAACATTTCTGTAGTGTTCCAGTATACCAAAACTGTTTGACAATAAGTTGCAGTTTCCAGTGACCTGGGAATACTGTTTCTGTTTTGCCTTCTTAGGCACCTGGGCATAATTAATCAAATCACACTAGTGCATGGAAGCTTGATTATTGCTCTCCCTTTTTCTTTTGCAAATTACTGCACATACCTTGTCAACTTAAGTGTTTGAACTGTGATCTTGTGTGGCTATGTAAAACACCCCAAACCAGCCTGAGTGTAAGCTTAGCTTTGCCCCTTGTCACGCTTTAACCTCAACCAGCAACTAAGCACCACACAGCTGCTTGCTCACTCCTCCCCTTTACCAGTGGGGTGGGGAGGAGAATTGGAAAAAAGTAAAACTTGTGAGTTAGTAACAGTTTAATAACTAAAATGAAATAAAATGTAATAATAAAAATAATAATAGTAATGAAAACGAGTATAACAAAGAGAGAGAGAAGTAAAAGCAAAGAAAATACAAGTGATGCACAACACAGTTGCTCACCACTTGCCAACTGGTGTCTGAGCAGTGATCTGTCCCTCCTGGCTGTATGTTCTGTGGAATATCCCGGTGGCCAGTTGGGGTCATCTGTCCTGGCCATGCTCCCTCCTGGCTTCTTGTGCACCTGCTCTCTGGCAGAGCATGGGAAACTGAAAAATCCTGAACTTGGGATAAGCACTACTTAGCAACAACTGAAAACATCAGTGTATTATCAGCATTATTCTCACACTAAATCCAAAACACAGCTCTTTAGCAGCTACTGGGAAGCAAATTAACTCTATCCCAGCTGAAACCAGGACACTCATCTGAGTAGTTACTAACACTGTGTAAAATACTTCATTTGAGGGAAGGAATTGTGTGCAGGTGTAGCAGTCAAAGAAGCAACTGATGTTAGGATGCTGCCATGTCCTCATGCCAGGCTACTCTTGGAGCTTTATCATCTTTGTACCCAAGGAGTTCTTGTTGCTTCTCATTGAATTTTTTTGATGCTTCTCACTGAATTTTGAATTACTCTTGAGTTCTAAGGAGAAGCCCATAGCTGAAATGTTAGGGAATGTTTTGCTTAGACCAGCCAGATGTTGATTGTCAGAAACACACAGGAATAATCTCAAAATAACTAAAGAATTTGAAACCTACTTTTTTTGTTTTGTAAAGCAAATCTGAGTAGATTTTTTTTTTTTGTGTAGCTGCAGAATATTGGTCTGGACGCAACCTACAGATCACTGCAGAATTTCTAAATACTTTAATCCCTCACAGCTTGTTTGAAACATTTTGTTTAGCTGTGTAGCATATTTCTTTATTTCAGAGTAAAATATCCTGTGTTTTCTTTCCATTTAGGTATCGTAAATTGGCACTAAAGTGGCACCCTGATAAAAATCCAGACAACAAAGAAGAGGCAGAAAGGCAATTTAAACAAGTAGCTGAGGCCTATGAGGTTTTGTCAGATGGTAGGTATTTGAAAAGGGCTCTTGAACTGCAGGGCTCTACTCTGGGTATCAGGCTGAAAATGCTGATGTGTGATGCTTTAACGGGATATTGTAACTTTGCTTTACCATCCAACTCAACTACTTCCTTTCACAAATAAAGAGAAAATTAAGCTTGTGGATGAAAAAGAATAAGCAGAAATTTCAAAAAATTCAGGATCTCTAGATGAGTAACCAAACCAGATTCTTTCTAGAAATGGAAATCCTGTGTTTGCCAGGCCCTTTTCAGAAATTTCTGAAGAGATAACTGTGAATATGAAGGTTCATCTTGTTTTAGGAGTTAAAGCCAATGTTACTATCATTACAAGAGGATTACTGTGTTTATCCAATGTAAGTCAGGCTGGATAAACTCTGAAGTATCTACTGCTGGGTCTACTGCTTCTAGTTCTTGGGACAGTGAACTAGTCTTGGCAAAGCCCAATTATGCTGTAAACCTTGCTGAAGATTTGGGTTATGTCTGGGTAAGTTCTGTAAATTCAGTCAACTGTGATACTGAGGAGAGTGTTTCTTTTGAATTGTTCTGAAACAGTTGCTTAGCCTGACCCATGTAGTACAGGAGATCAGCTTCTAGTTCACCTGTATCTTTTTGCTTGAAAAGTATCATTAACCTTGCTGGTGTTCTGGCAGCTGCTTTGATTATTTTCCCCTGTAATTGACTGCAGCTGTCTATATGCTATTTCTGAAGTGTCCTTGATTTCAGCTGAGACCAGGGAGCATGGGAAAGCTATATTTAAAGCCGTAGCAGCATCTAGATTACCTTTCAGAATCTGGCCTGCTTTTATCAAGCTGCAGTCTTGTACACCCTGCTGCTTTGGTTGGTTTTGGTGCTTAACTGACATGGGAGAAACTGAACCTAATTTATGGGCAGTTCATTGTATCTTTGTCTTCGAGAGTCATTTAACCTTCTTAATCAAACGTTTTGAGCAGGATAGAAATAGGATACTGATTTGATTGTTAAACAGACCTTTAGGTTCTTTGGAAGCAGTACATTGCTAGAATTTTAGAACATCTTCTAAAAATGCTGCCTGATTTTGGATCTAGACCAAATCCTGAATTACTGCTGTCTTAACAACAATTTGTGCAGCAGGCGTATCTGAATTTTGAGTCCTGTGCTTGAGAGGCAATCAGCTGTTCTGCAGACTTAGTGAAATTCTCTGACACCAT
Source organism: Merops nubicus (assembly GCF_000691845.1). Taxonomy (NCBI): domain Eukaryota; kingdom Metazoa; phylum Chordata; class Aves; order Coraciiformes; family Meropidae; genus Merops; species Merops nubicus. The sequence continues at coordinate 10,872 of NW_008582006.1, forward strand.
TACAAGCTTGAATGAAGACAGGGTTTTTTTGGCAGAAGAATAGTTTTGTAAGGGTTTACCTAAGCAAAGTACTGAAATTGGGTGATCATAGAACACACTTCCCTTGTGGTTTAAGGAACGTTGCATTTTTCAAGATGAGCTGCAGGGTTTGTGAGCCCTCAGGTCTTCCTTGTTCCTTCTGACAGTTTGTCTGCCTTACTGCTTGGGTCTTTTGACAGTGGTGGGTATGTTAGCCTTCATTCTTTAAAAATTGCTTTCTAGAAAGGTGTACCAGGCTTTGCTGGGGGAGAGGGGTGTGTATGGGGGGGAGAACCTACTGGAAGTTTCTATTATCTGCAGATGGTGAGCAGTGCGTAAAACTTTAATTCCTGCTAGTCAGAAATATTTTACGTTTCAGCAGGTGTTTGAGGTAACTGCGTGTTCTTTCCGTGATGCTATTTAAATTCCAAAAATGCCTTTCACTGAAAAGATTCCAGTGGGAATAGCATGTTAATATTGAGTCAAAAATCAGAGGGCCTCTCGGTTTTTTCACTGATGCTTCCACACCAGTGCAAGCAAAATTAAGATATTTGCCTCTTTAAGCTCTTCATGTTCCCTTCCAGTACCAACAGTGCAGTCTGATCTTAGGTAGTAATGTAGAGCTAACTTTTCTCCCCTTTCTCATGGGTACTGGAGGGATGGTCTGCAGTGAAATTACAAAAAAGCCATTCCATGCTGTCTAAAATGATGGAGGGCAAGGAAATTGAGTCAAAACCTTCCATGGCATCACTTCATTCCCCTTTATTTAAGCTAGAAGTGGTTATGGATAATTTGAAGGATTTTGCAGTCGCTCATAGAAACAACTGTCTTTCCATTACCATAACTATCCCACTGGGTTTGGTTTTGTGCCCTTAAAGAGGTGATGGTCAAGGTTTGCAACAAGGGAAACTCCTTTTGGATAGAAGGAAGAGAATGCTTACAATGTGAATGCTTGAGCACTGGGACTGTTTTTTAGACAGACTGTGGAATCTGCTTTTCTAGGTGATTGGTGAGAATTAGGGCTATATCCAGGCAAGTTTTGACCAACTTTGAGATTAGACTTGTTTGGAGGAGAAAGTTGCATTCCAGAGGTCCATTATAACCTGAAGCTTTCTATGGTACTTGTGTAAAGATGAAGACTGCACTATTCACATTAAAGGCAAACTTCCTTGTGAAGTTTGTCCTTATAACAGAATTTCTTCTGATACAGTGGGACCCAAGCATTGACAACTAAATGGTAATAAGTCCAAAGTTTTGTAACTGTTCTTTCAGAACTGAAATTACAGTAGTGATCCTCATCAAAAATGTCCAGTTCCATGGCAGAACTTCCTTAAATAAACTAGCTTTGAGAAGATGTTTAGTTGAGAATATCAGTTAAGCCTTTTTGTGTTTTTTTTTTTTTCCCCCAAAGCCAATGTGCCTGTTTACTGACATGATTTACAACTTCTCCCTGCAGTTAAAAAGCGTGACATCTATGACAGATATGGAAAAGAAGGCTTAATAAATGGAGGCGGAGGTATGTTGACAACTAGAAGTTCTTTGCTTTCTCCATTCTGGTGGGAAGCCATTTCCTGCAGCTTTCTTCTAAGACTGGAATCTAGAAATATACTGAGACCTAAAATGTAATCTTCTGAAAATGGAAATGACAGTTATGTTTACTTTTTTTTAGTTGTTAAAAAAGGTATTACTTGATATCTGGAAATGGATAAAAGAAAATTAATTACGAAAAGTATTGTGTGTTCTTAAACTTGAGTGACACATGAAAAGGAAAGTGAAATTTTAGAGATGTGTTTATATTTTAAAATGATACAAAAACAATATAGGCCTGATCTTTCTGGTTTGTGAGAATGTGTGAGAGTAATTGAAATGTGATGTCTTTTTGCAGGTGGAAATCACCACGATATTCCATTTGGATTTGAATTTACATTCCGTAACCCAGAAGATGTTTTTAGGGAGTTTTTTGGTGGAAGGGACCCCTTTTCATCTGACTTCTTTGGTAAGTAACCTGCTGGGTTTTATTACATATATCTGAAGTGTGGCTAAAACTACTCTTACAAAAAATAGCTACTAAAGCTTTATTAGAAGTAACTCTGAAAACTGGAGGTAAACAATTGATATTTGTCTTACATTTAAAATATTTATTTTCTACCTGTTTGTTTTTGGTTGATTTGGTAGTACAGAACAGATATGGCTTACCAATTCATGTTTTGTTGGAAGGCCTGGTTTAAAAAAAAAAAAAAACACAAAATCATGGCATCTGTGTAGGTTGGAAGGAATGTTAGTTCAGCAGAGAAAGTATACACTGGAATTCCCTCTCAAGAATTTGACCAGGGAACTTAGTCTGTTGAATTTTATGTCTTCTGATCTGCAAATATGTCATGTAGCCTTGAGAGCTTCTGGACTGGACAGGTTAACTGTAACTGTTACAGCATAGCTCTCGGTGCAAATTTGCATCTGAGCAGGATTGATTTTTCTTCTCACAAAATGGGGACACATACATAATCTAGATATTCTTCCCAAATTCATGTCACATGTTTGCTTGGAGGATAGAGCCTTGAAAGCTCAAATAACTTAAATAGTTCTTGAAGCCTAGCTTCATTTAGTTAAAGGAAGCAATTACATGATAACATTGTCAAAGTAATCTTTTTACCATAGTGCTGATGGTCTTTTGGCTTGTGATGTTGCTTGCTCTAGTTTGTTGAAGGTCTTCTCAGAGGTGCTGAAGTTCTTAATGTCTCTGTGTATGTTCTACTGCATAAAATGCTGACCTATAAAGTGGAACATCCTAGGTTCAGTATTTACTTAAAGTAAAACGTCTCATATTGAAAACTGCAGGGTGTGTACTTGAAAAACAAAGCTGTCTTCCTCTTCAGTGCCTTGATATTGATTGATCTGTATAATACTGTTTGTAGATGTTTTAATATCTGTAATAATGTATGTAGATGTTTTAATTTTTTTTTAAAGGCAGTTTTTTATCTTTGCTGGCAGCATTAAGGGACAGACTTAATTACATCTTTCTTTAGTTTGCTGTTCGGGAATCACCAGTTGTTGGATGACTAATGAAGGACTAGAAAAGAAGTTTGAAGGGCTAGAGGTTGAATTGAGTAGAATGTTAGCCGATTAATTAGATGAGTAGCTAGAGGAAGGATCTGGCAGAGGATAAGGGGCAGAACTTGAGCAGTTAGATCCAGTGAAAAATCAGCAGAAGGGCAGATTGGAGGAAGCATCTAGCAAAATACTGGTGAGTGAAATGAGGGCTGAACTGGGAAGATGCAACTTCTTCACTGCCTGCATAGAAGAATAATAGTCTTTGGGAATGATAGAAGGGGCTTTCATTCTAGATGAAATGAATGATTTTAAGCACTGGTTAGGCCACATCTGGAGTACTGTGTCCAGTTCTAGACTCCCTAGTATAAGAAACAGAGCTACTGGATAGAGTCCAGTGAAGGGCCACTAAGACATTTAAGGGACTGGAGCTCCTCTCATGTTAGGAAGAGGCTGAGGGAATTGCTGGAATTGTTCAGTATGGAGGAAGCTTAGGGCGAGGGTCTCATCAGTGTATATGTGAAGGGAGGGTGTAAAGAAGGTGGAGCTTGGCTATTTTCAGTGGTGTCCAGCGGCACAACAAGGGGCATTGGGCATGAATTGAAACACAGGAGGTTCTACCTGAATTTAAGGTAACACTGCTCCTGTAAAGGTGACTGGGAGTTGGAGGAGCTTGCTCAGAGAGGTTGCGGAATCTCTGTGCTTGGAGGTACTCAGAAGCTGTCTGGATGTGCTCCTGGACATCCTACTCTAGGTGTTTCTTCTTCAGTAGGGGCTTGAACTAGATGACCTCGGGAGGTCCCTGCCAGTGTCAACAATTTTGTAGTTGAGTAGTAAAAAACCTAGGAAAAGCTGAGCAAGGTGTTGAGTGATATTCTAGTGAGGAGGAGCTGGGAGAGGGAGCATTTATCTCTTCTGTTTATTTTTTTCATCTAAGGTACTTCAAATAAAATAGTTGGTTCTCAGTCAAATATCTTTACAGTATAGGTAAGGCATGTTCTAGCTGCTGAGGGACTGACACAGGCTCTGCTTCATTGTGTTTATCAGCACTAGCAGAAGATTTAACTTGGTGTCTCTAAAAATGTCAGCATGCATGACTAACCTTACAGCTGCATGTTAAATAGTCGTGGGCTTAAAAAGAACCTGAGGACTTAGCTTTTGGATTTCTTAGAAGGAAGGCTGTACAGTGTCTGCATAGAGCCATCTAGCTCATCAAATGGAGGTACTACTACTGCCAAAGTTTTCCTGGGATATTGCAGCTACTTCAGCCTCTCCTGTAGAGGAATAGTGATGCATCTTACCCTGTGGAAACTGGACTTAATATCTCTGCACTGGTGACATTGAGGCATGGTCCCAAAAATGTTCTTCCCCTGCTTAATGCCCAAATTTATTTATTTATTCAGAAGCAGGTTATCTACTTCATGTATTCATCACAGTTGCTGTCAGCTTTAAGATATGAATAATGTGGCACAGAATCCATTTCTTGCAGGGTAAGGTCCTGGCACTGTCAGCAGTGTTATGTATCTTCCAGTTGATGAAATCTAATTGTTTCAAAGCTGCCTCCACAAAGTAGAGAGTTGCAGTGTCCATGACCAGCATCCTGAAACCTGTGTTGAGCTTTAGATACTGAATAAAAGCTCTCGCTGTTTTTCTGGTCAGAAGATTTCAAAGTAGGCACTTTTTTTTTTTTTTTTTTTTGGCTTTAAGGTGCTTAAGTCATTTTGCAGTATGGGAAAGTGTAACTCAAACCAATTTTTTTTCCACAGCTTTTTTTATAAAAAATGTTTGCAACAATCTCTGTGTTTGCATGAATGTTTAAGGTAGTACACCATCAAAATATGGGTGCTTTCAGCTGAATGGGGTGTGTTTAATGCCAAAAGCAAGGAGTAGAATTCTCTGTATAACATGGATATTTGTTTAATAATGCCAAAAGCAAGGAATAGAATTCTCTGTATAATATGGATGTTTGTACTGGTGAACTAGAGCCCTTGTAGGTTCTGCTCTGTTGAAACACTAGTGGGACAGCTTCTGTCTTGAAGAATAAGGGAACTTGTCTTTTAAAAATGAGGGATTTTCAACTTGTTGATAGATCTTTTCTGTGGGACTGGTGAGTTTTTAAGGAGCTCCTTGGGTTATAGTTGGCTTTATAAGCAACTGATTAGGACTGAGGTCATGCTTTCTAAAAATGTACATTGCTGGAAACATAGATGAAATGGGATAAAGAATTGAAATGGTTGCACATCTTACGCAGTTTGAAGTGGCATGTAGTGAAGCCCATGGAGTGCAGATGGGACTGTCCATACCTGATGACCATTGACTGTGTAAAGAGCAGCATTTGGATGCATAATCTGTGTAAATTTACGGATGTGAAGAGTTCCTAAAACTGGGCTTTAAATTTAGTCTGTTAAACTCCACTGAGCTATGTTGCACTGCTATTGCGGTTACAGAAGATTTTCTTTATAAACAGAAGCATCTCTATTCCTCCATAGAGAAGAGGATGTTAAAAACGACAGTGTCTGGCTCTGTATAATAAGTAAATAATTATTTTATTTAACAAAATTAAGTGAGGGAGCAGAGCAAGGTCACAGCGCTGTGAGATCAGCATTAAAACACCAGAGGCTCCCTTTGGTTATGGTTGACTGTCTTTTTATCCTCTAGTACCCAGAAGAAGCCCAGCGTGTTTGTTTAGAGTCATCACCTGGGGGATGAAGCAGAGTTCAGTTGGTGGGAGTCATCCTCAGGAGACGGAGTTGATCCTTCGTTACTCCTGAGTGGTTAGAGTCCCCACATGCTCACATCATTCTGTAGGTGTTCTTTCAAGTAACTCCTCTTTTATACAGAGGACATGGGGGTATATTGCATAAAACAATTACAAAAAAATATGCAAAGTAATGCCTAAGTGGATATTAATGTGTAAAACTTATAAAGAAAAACTCAAAGTAAACAATCCGTTTTAAAAGTCATATTACAAAGGTGCAACCCAAAACCTATAAATTAAAGAGACTTGTGAATATACGCGTACAAAACTTACCAAGAGATATACAACCAAGTCTGCTTTAAAAGGCTATATAAAAAGAGGAGAAAAAACCCCAACACTTAATTCACAGAACGGACTGGTGGGTGCGGTGTCATAGTGTCATTGTCTCAGGTATGATAATCCTGTCTCCCAGAGATAGGTGACTTTAATCACCGTTGATTGCCTTTTCAGCCAGGTTCTTACAGGAGCTAACGATCCTTACCAAAAACAAAGGAAGGACCTAACTGCTCTCAGGATGAAGTAGACTCACCAACACAATAGCTGTGCTGCTGTGATCTGCAAACACATCTCTCCAGCATCCCTGTGTGAACACCTCTAGACAAAGAGCAGAATTCCACTTCAGTAAAAAAAAAAAAAAAAAAAAAAAAACACAAAAAAAAACTTAAATAACAAACAAAAAAACCACGAAAACAATCAAAACCAAAACAAAACCCCACCAAATTATGTTACAAGGTTTTGGTTTTTTTTTTCCACTAAAATCATAAATCGTTTCTAATTGTTTTTCATTGTAAGTTACTAATTCTTAATACTTTTCACAAGTATCTCGCTTTTCACAAGGAGAATGTGTGAAGACTTCTGTAGGGATTTTTTTAACTGCTGATTTCTTTCAGACTTTTCAAACAAAAATTTATAATACCTTAGAAGACACCTCTGAACAAAGTAAAGAGCAAAGTAAAAGATACGTGTGGTGTTGTACTGAAATTAACTACTCTCAGCTTCTCTTAGCTGATTTTCAGGCAAATTCTGTGTAAAAATAAGGATACATGAAAGCTAATGCTTTTCAAAACTTGACCTGATAGTATGACAGCCAGTTAAACTCTTAACTTCTGAGACCATGGGCTTGCTTTCTAAGATACCTATTTAGAGCAGAATCTGCTTTTTTTCCAGAGTGAGCTCTTCCACTGATAGTTTTCAGTCTCTTTGGCGTACTGATGGATAGTAATCCTTACAACAGGAAGGAAAGAAAAGTTGTTGCTTCCTATGCAGTACTGCTCTTTGTATTGCAAAGTGCTGCTTTGGACTGTCTTTGTCTGGTTAACTGGTATTCAGCACTCTGTACCTAACTGGTATTCAGCACTCTGTACCGTATTACTACTACTCTTTGGCTGTCCTTTGGCATTAGAACTGGCTGTTTGCTCAATATAGAAGTTGGGTTTTCATTTCAGTAGGTTTATTTTATTCTTAAACTATATCCTACTCAATTTATTTATGGTACTTGCCTTGGTTTGGTTTATTTATGTTCTGTATAGTATTTTGTTTGTATTTTACTTGCAGAATTTTTGAGGACATTCTTCTGCTGTATTTTAACAGTTCACAGTGAGGGAAGGATCTCAGTGTTACCACTGGCAATGGAGGTGTATTGATGAGTTTAAAGGCAGCTGCTTCCAGTGCTGAGGAGCAGGAATTGGTGTAGGCAAAAAAACCTACACCAAAAAAACTTGACTTCGATTCTGGGCTGTTAAAGAATTTGCTTCATTTTGGTTTAGAGGCTTTTCATATTCTCACTTAAAGAACATATGTTGTATGTTGGGAGGGACTATCAGTAAGGAATTGTATTGAAAAGTGGAGTGGATATCACAACAACATAAACATTACCCAACAGGCAATTTAGTAGTTCAGTCAACTCCTTAAATAGTTAATTCATCTTTTATATACATTAAGCTCTGCACACACATCTGGTGACATTTGTGGTGGTTTAGGGCATCTGAGATGCCCGTGTAATTTCTGTATGGGCGAGAAAGTACAAGTGGGGACCTACAGCAGACCAGTATCCCCCAGCAACAGTGTCTAGAAGCCTGATGGGGTGTTTCAGGGCATGTCAGCCAGCTTTTAAATGTTAAAAGAAATGCTAGTTAAATTAATCCGACAAGCAGCCATGCTTTTCTCCATGGTAGAATGTACTAATGAAGTGATCTGATAAATTGCTCCAGATGGATACTCTCTTTAGACTTTAATGTCAAAGAGAAGTCTGTCTGTGGAGTCTCTTTCAACACAGGTTAGATTATAATTGTGACAATTTTGCTGTACTTCCAAAACGCTTTAGTATTCTCAGTGTACATTTGGAGATAGTGTTTTATAAATGTCTTGAATGTTTTCCTTTGTGAGGTAGAATTCATGATGCATTTTGATTTGAATTTGATATCAGATGCATATAAACCCATATACATTTTCTGGAGTTTTCCCTTGAGAATTCTGTTTACCTGGTATTAAAAAAAATGCATACTTGGAAACCAAAGGTAAAATTAAACTTGACGCTCTTATATGGCTAACTAGATAAAATTACTTGCCACAGAGAACATCAACTAGATAATTATATGGTATCTGGTTTGGTTCCATCAAACAACAGGATTACTGATTATTGATTGTGTAAATTTTCTGGAAAAGTATTGAGAGTTACTTGAAGCATCCAGGCTGAAGAGTCTTCACCTGACAAGGAGGAAAATCTGTGTGCAGTAGTCATTGCAAACTCTGTTTTATATGTTTTGTGTTTTAAGATGTTCAGGAATGGGATAGCTTCATTGACCTTTTTGTCTCGAGGACAGAAGGTTGTCTTGCTGGGGCAAAAAGTTTGGCTAAGAGTCAGATCATGGTTTAAATCAACATGTAATCCCATTTCTGGTAATTATCATGTTTAGATGTTGTAATGCAAAATGTATTTGTTAGTCAAATAGGTTCTTAAAACTAAAGGTGGAGGTGGCTTTCAATTAAAGCTATCTTGCACAATATTGTACGCTTTGTAATTAATCTTTGTTGACATAAATTTAGAGCTTTTGGTGCAATTTGAAGTACTCATAGATTTGCATGTGCATTCATTGCTTTGGTATGATTGTGCACAGTTGTATTTCATAACCATCAATCTTAGGTCTTAATTATCCATGGAATGGTCCAAGTCTCACTACTGTGAATTTTTCAGAAATAACTTGGTAAGTTTGAAGAAGGTTTTTGAAACCCAGAAACTGTCTCACCCATACAGCACTATCAAAGAGATGTGATGCTGTGGCTCCATGGATAGCTAAATAATACGTAGCTGCTACTGCTGAAAGAGAGGAGGCCTTGCTCCAGATTCTCACATCTGTCATAAAACTTTAATCTTTGACTAGTATGCCATTAGATACATTGAGAAGCTATTTGATAGCATACTGGCTAAATAGGAAGTGTCCTGGGCATCCTAAGTCAGTTCAGGTTGGTAGTCCTAAAGAAGATGGTTTGGTTTTCTTGGATGGCTAGATGGTTAAATTGGTCAGAGGACGAATGCTGAACATAGCACAAGGAGACAGGTCATACAGTGGTAGTGGAAGTTTGTTCCATTTTCAAGGTGGGCCTGAATGTTTGGGCGTTAATTTGATAACTATGAAATGCTGATTAGATTAGCATTTACCCTGCTCTAGCATCTTTGTAATTATAGTACAAATGGCATCCAAAGGGCATGCTTTACATCTCCTTTTTCTAGAAAATTAATAATCCCAAGGTCTCCGCTCTATGTCATTTGAAAGTTTTTCAAATGCCTCCGCTGGTAAACTTTTAAGTGGGGCAAACATCTGTTTGATGTCATCTGTGGAAGTGAGCCATTATAGAAGACCATGCTGAAACGCTCATAGGCAGGTGAATCAACAGTGCTTGCAACAGCATCTTGGTGTCTTTTCTAAATGACATCCACAGTGTGCTTATTTTGTAGTTAAGGAAGGAAATATTTCCATGCAAAAGCAGTAACAGTTTTCAGTGACTCCAGTTCTGATAATGGGGTTTTCATGCCTGGGTACACGCTGGAACTGTAGCATGAGGTTCTGTGTGCGTTTACTGTAAATCTGCATCTGAAAACTATTTTCAAATAGGAGGCAAGATGGAAACACCTGCTGCAATTCTACTTTATTGTGGATACATCCTGGTTTGGCTAGGATAGGGTTAGTTTTCACTGGAAGCTGGGAGGGCCACAGAACCAGCCAATAGGATATTCAGTACCATGCTGACAAAGGCTTGGCTAGGCTGGGTTTTGGGATAGGGGCCAGGGGTCATGATGCTGTTTCCATTTGGAGATAATATGGTCCTTTTCTTTGTATCACTTGCCTTGTATATTGTTATCATGGTTGTTTATTACTCATTTTGTGTTGTATTAAGTTCTCCTTATCTCAGCCCATGGGGTTTTGTGTTTTTCTCCCTTTTCTGCTTCCCCTTCAGGGACTGAGGGTGCTGAGCGAGTGGCTGCGTGGTGCCCAGCTCCCAGCTGGGTCTGAACCACGACCATGCACCATGTATCTGTAGCCCTGGGCACAGACAGGTTATGCAGCCCTGCTTCAGATGCTCTCCTGGCGTGGTGGGTAAAGTCCCTTCCAGTAGGGTTTCGCTGTACCGAGGCGACGGGAGGGCCCCGCAGGCAGCAGTGCTCGGTGCTGGCAGTCTGACTGCTCTGCGCCACGCGGTGCCCCTGCAGCAGGGGCGTCCAGCCCGGGTGTCCTGCTGTGGCAGAAGCAATGGCATGGCTCTGATGGCAAAGAGTAAAGAAAGCTCCCTGTTGGGGCAGTGCAGTGAGTGGTGACTGAGCAGTGACCCTGTTTTTACAGATAATGCTCCATTGCATGCTGTTCCTGCAAGATTATCAGCACCTCTGGCCCTGGCGGTGTGCGTGCGGGGGAGCGTTTGCTGATGGGGCACAATTTATCTCAACACTGTCACTTTTCTAAAGGTGAATGATGGCATTGCACTTCAGTGGGCTCAACGCTTCAGTCATGGATAACACTGTTCTTCACTTGGGCACTTCTTCCTGCTGCCAGCCTACAAGTGTCCTGACTGCCATAGGAAATGTGGCACTTTTAGTTTGTACCATGATTTTGGCTAAAGCCCTAGATTGTTTTAATGAACTCCACGAAATTTAACTGAACTGTGGATTGCATCAGATTCTGGGTTTTGCTTCCTTTCCTCGCTTCCCCTGTTGTATGGTGCTTTCCTTCCCATTTCCTTTCAGATATGCCAGTCTTGCCAATACTGAGTCACACGAGCTCGTGGATGCAACAGAAAACGAACAGTACAGTCGCGCCGTGTTCTTCTGGATCAGTGAGTTAGTGCAGCTGGCCATTGGCTCTGGGGTTGCAGGGCAGGGAAGGAGAGTGATCCTGCCTTTTGAGTAGTGTTCTGCAACCCACTTACACTGCTGGAAGGGAGAAAGTCCTGTTTCTGTTACAGCTGAGGACTACTGAGGGGGCATCATGACCTACCTTATTCTGAACTGCAATTGGGATACTTAGATAGTTGTTGTTATTTGACTCATTTAGAGGTGAAATTCTTTTCCTGTAACTACAGAGAAGCAAGGTAGGATTCTGTGGTTTGTAGTGAGCAGGTTTAATGTTCTACCCAGAGGAAAAAAACAGTTGCTGCAATTGCATTAGCAAAGGTTTGGTGTTTTTTTGAGTAATATACATTCTTTTGGAAATATTACCTCTAATGTAATTATTTACAGACGGGTTTGTTAGTGTACAATCTTCGGTGTTGCTGGGGATTTTGTGTTCCAACCTTTGCATTAAATCCTTGGCTTCTCTAACTATGGTCTTCCCACCTAGTAATAGCAAGAGTCTGCAGGTCTTTTATTTAATTTTTGGGGTAGTGTGTTGTGGTTTTTTATTTTTCTCCAATAAGAGGCTACATGAGTTCTTTGCTTTTAAGCATTTGCTTTTTCCCCCAAAAAAGCTTCATGTCATCTCCTGTTGACAGACATCTGTCTCACCAGTTTCCTTGAAGTTTCTTACAGTTTGTTCTTTCTTGGTCCTTGCCGTTTTGACAGCACCACAGGTTCTGTGTCAGAAGTGTAACCCAGCATTTTTGTTGGAACTGAATCTGATACTGAGTCCTCCCATAAGCTTCTGGTAATACCCAGATTTAACTGCGAATTTCTCTCCAACCAGCGTTTAGTAATACTCTGAGGTGGCACTAGTCTAGCATTGCACATTCCTGAAGCTTTTACGTTGTGTGGTATTTATATGGTATTTTCCTTTTTTAGAAAGGCCTTCACTTGTGTTTTTTGTTTGGGTAACAGATTGGTTTTCTTGATCTGATATGCTTCTAACACTGAATAAGAAAAATTACATGGATTGTAAGCACCAAAATGGCTATCCTAAGAAGAGTCACTAAAAAAGCCCCAACACACTGATATTGTGGTATTCACTGCGTGTGAACTGTTTGGGAAAAGCCATCTATGTGAAAAGGTTATCATGCATGGAAAAGCTCTGCTAAATCACAAAAATAGACCTACCAGGCTGAAATGTTATTACTTTGCTGAGTGGTGCTATTAATCATCCCGATTTAGGGACTAAAAACATAAACAGGGCCTGAGTAGTTGTGGGGTTGCTGTATGAATGTGTGTGTACTTGGCAGTGCATGCAGCGAATGGTAGTGCACAAGTGTCTGCTGCCTTCTCTCCTCAACGTTTTTGGCTTTTAAAAATTTTTTTCTTTTCTGTGTGCTGTACCTGGATGGCTGTCGGGATAGTAACAAATATTTCCTCAGGAAAGCCCTACCCATTTTCCTGTCTCTGCACAATCCATCTTGCTGAGCATTCTGCAGGTCGCTGCGGAAGAGTGGTTCAAGTATGTTATTTACTGGAGGGAATTACTGGAAGCACTGGAGGATCATCGTCAGCACTGCTCACAGAAATCACCTGAGGCTGGAACATTTGCTAATACAGAGTGCTGACCTCTTTCATTGGTGTATAGGGTTGGCAAAGGCTACTAAGGCATGTCCAAGCCCTGGTTAGGTTTCTGTGTGGCTAGCAGCAGGCAATAATCCATTTAGAAGCTGGGTTGGTGTCAGGGGTCTCAGGGAGTGTCTATGATCCTCCCTTTAAAAACCATTAGTGTTTCTGCTGCTGTTGTGCTAAGGAGGAGAGATTCGCTTGAGGAGTAGGCTGATACACTGTAGGGGATTAAAAACTCAGAGCTTACACGGTAGGCTGTTTTGTTTTTATTTAAACTCCAGGTAACAAGAAAAATTGGACTATAAATAGAAAGCTTAACACTGGGAGTAATATAATATAGATCATTTGTACACGTGAGTGAATGACCTTCATAACTAACTTATGACTCACTCTAGTGAGAATAAATTGGATTACAAAACAATTAATTGCAGTGGCTTTACTTGCTAGCTGATATACTAGTCTGGCAAAAGTGCCTTTTTTTCTTAAATGGGTATAGTGTTTGTTTTGGAAGTAGTAATTTTGGAGGTAGGTTCTCATATTTTCATGCCCAAGCATTGGTTTAATTTCTGTGGCTTTAAAGGTAACAACAGGTTATCTTTATGCTGAGGAAAACTCGTTGTATAAGAAAAAATAAGAAAAAAAAAAAAAATAAGCAAAAAAAAAAAAAAAAAAAAAACCAAAACAAAAAAAAAACCAAACCACCTCAAAGAGAAAAAAAGTCTTAACACTTTGCTGTCTAGAGTATGTTAGATAAAAGTTTGGTCCTGCTTTGTTTTATTCATTAACTGTGGAAGCTGGTTGGTGGTGTGTGTTGTTGTTTTTTGTTTTTTCTTGGTATTTTTGCTGATGGGAGTATTTGTCTGAATCTCAGCAACTGCCTTTGTTCAGCATAAATACATTGTGATGTTTGACTTCTAAGTAATTGCACACAAACTAGATATTAATTACTATCTTTATATTAGCATATTGTTTGCTCCAGTATTGTCACAATTGGATTAACTTGATGATTTATCAGCTTGGATTTTTGTGGGGGTACCAGAGGTGGGATAAATACTGTGTTTCTGATCTTCACTTTGTCTCCTTTCATACTTCTGTTTCTGCTAGCACCAGTTTCTGCATTTTTCAGCAAGAGCTTATTCTAAGTGGTGTTTCAGACTGTTATCTGTCAGGATTGAGGTCCCCCTTGTAAAACTTGGTAAAGTCTTTTGTACGGTACAACACTCGTCCTGAGAGACTTGTGACTGATGGAGAGAGTGGTTGAAGTTCCTCAACTATTCTGAATTAAATGCATTATATATGTTGAGTATCTATTAGATGATTCCAATTTTATGTTGTTTTTTCTTTTAAGAGCATTTAGTAAAAAGCAGTTCTGAGATAATTCTAGAAATAAGTATCCTTTAGGAAAACAAGAGTAAATAAAAATTGCTTATATAGGTGTCTTGTTCCCTCTTCCCCATCTCTGCTGCCCAGCCCTACCCCCCCTTTTTTTTTTTCCTTTATTTTGAAAGAGACTATTGTCTTTTCTGATGGAGATGAAACAGCAGCTGTTCTGAATGACATAACAGTTGTACTTGAATTTGAAATAGCATTTTAGCTGTGACTCCCTTGCTATTTCTCCCCTCTTTGTTCTGCTTGGTAGGGAGCAAATGCCTCTTTGGGACGCTGTGTGTAAGCCTCCACACTCTGCTGCCAAAACTGCATCAGAACACATGTTTGAAGTACCTGATGTGGCAAGTGCTAAAATAAACACTTTGAACACTTTAAGATTATGAGTCATCAATCCCTGGCTGCTTGTGTACTTCAATAGCTGATACAACCTATCTGGAAGTTAGTCTTCAGAGACCTCATTACGGTCATCCACAACAAATCTTGAATAGAAATAAGATAGAAAGTTCAAGTACCTGTGTGCTGTTATTTTAATATTGGTTCACTTCAAATTCTAACAGTTTAATTAGTCTGTAGTGCTACTCTTTATTCTACATCTTGAAAAACTTTAGTCTGATATCAGGGAGTTCTCTGGAACAGCTGAAGGATTTGCCTTATGGTGTCCTGGTGCTTAGAGATCATGATTATGCATCTGAATAGTGTTAAATCCATCGAATGCTAACTGACTGGACAGAGTTAGCTTCAAATAAATACTGATTTCTTTTTTTTTATCATACCTTCAGCACATTAAGCTATATGAGCACGTGCTCAAAATAGTATTATTTCTGTAGCTCTTGCCACTTCTATTATACTGCAAAATGTAAGATGTTAGCATTTGGTTTAATGATTTTTTTTTTAAATACCAAATGTCTAAAATCAGAATCAATTGCTTCTAGTTATTTTTAGGTCCAAAAGTGAGACAGAATGTAGTCCATAAGGAACATAGTTTCCTTTTTTGGTGGACTGTTCAGTTGAGCAGTATCAAATATTTCAAGGCAAGAATCTTACCTGTAACAGGAAATTTCATTAGGGCTTCTTCATTTAAAAACAATGATTAAATACAGAATCACTCAGTAATATTGACCTCTTAAATGTTGTCTTCTCTTTTGTAGAAGACCCTTTTGAGGACTTCTTCGGGGGCAGGTGGGGTCCAAGGGGAAGCAGAAACAGAGGTGGTGGATCGTTTTTCTCTGCCTTTGGTGGATTCCCTGCTTTTGGAAGTGGTTTTTCTTCATTTGACACAGGTAAATATGACAACGTTTAACAAGGAATGCAGTTTTAGTTCACAAAGGATCTCAAAACAGTAAGCTGATAAATACTTTTTTTACAAGTTGCCTCCTTCAGGAAATTCTGAGGATGCGTTTTTTAAATTAAGCTGTCCTCTAAAGTCAATATAAAAAAAAATATAGTTACAATATTTGGTCTACTTGAAAAATCATCAAAAGCAAGCAGACCTCTAAAGAGGTAAATTTCTGTGTTCTTAATTTTGGTGCTACTGTTTCTTTGTAGCTTTAGAGTGGCCATCATTCTGTTTGCTTTTAGATGTTGGGGATGGGATGGCTTTCATTTAAGGTCCTGAAAATACACATTTAAAAAAAGTCTGCCTAAACCCCATGGTACTATCTCTTATTACCAGTTCTGGGGTAGTCTGAGTCCTAACATCTGTATGGAGGTTAACCTCTATTAACCTAACCTCTATTGGAGGTTGCTGAGTGTTATTAGGAGTTGGCATCCTTCCAAGTGTTAAGATTCTGGGTATGAGTTGAGATGTTGGTGATAGAAATCTTGTTCTGTTTGCTAACTCAGGGCATCCCCAATGTATAGTTTAAAGCAGAAGATCAGGTCCATTAAAGTTACTAGCTTTACCTGAAGTGGAAAGGGTGATATAATGGTTGAGTTCAGCAGACAGGCTTTAAATGCCTTTTCTTCAGGGGAGGAGATGACAAATGATTTTTGGACAATGGCATTTGGATTTTGAACGGTGGGTTGGTGTGGGATGGGGCTGGAGCCATGTTTTTATTTTCACATTGCTGTTTTAATGCCATATAGTCACTGATGCTATGTTGATGCCACCAACTAAGGGCATCCTGAAGCTAGGATGTAGTCTGAGTGAATGATAAATTTGGACCCCACGGTCATACAAAATTATATTTTTACTCAAAAACCTTATTTCCCAATAGGTTTTACATCATTTGGTTCACTGGGACACGGAGGCCTTACTTCGTTCTCCTCTACGTCATTTGGTGGCAGTGGGATGGGTAACTTCAAATCAGTATCAACTTCAACTAAAATAGTGAATGGCAGAAAAATTACTACAAAGAGGTAAGTGATGTATATTTGTATGAAACTGTAGAGCCATACATAGCTATAAATACGTACACATAAATATTATGTACAAACATAAATATAGGGATACGCACATAAATGTATTTTTACTTTTGCTGTTGTGGTCATCACATTACTTGGATTTCTCTAAATGCTTCAAGTATTCTAAACGTTTTCTTGGGTCTCTGGTTCTTCTTGGCATTGCTGAGTTACTTAAAGCCATAGCATGTGAAAATGTGGAAGATAAGGGTTTTGTCTGAGCTCTCCTGATAGTCGAGGGAGGTTCAGATGTGTAACAAATTGCCCTGATGAAAAATGGGGGTTGCAACTTGTTTGCTGTTTGAAGGGGACCTGGCAGTGGAGATCTCCCAGGCTTGCAGGACCCCTGTGTAGTGATGCATCTTTTAGTACAGTCCTTCACTACTGTCTACCAAGTCAGCTTGAGCTTCTGGAAGGGAAGAGGCCTCTGTTGGTTATGGAGCTTTTAACAGGACTGGGAGGACTTTTAGTGTTGCAGACACCATGAGACATGAAACGGTTTCCCCTAACATCTGCTATAGTTTGCTTTCCCAGGCAGTGTTTGAGTGGAGTTTTTCTGTAAAAAGTAGGTTTCTTCTCTCTGTTAAGTGAAATAAGCAACTGAAGCCTGCCTTGGATAAAACGTCATGTTTGTTGGAAAGTAAATTTTCAAGTATTACACAGAGTGTGGTTTCTCACTACTTCATGCTTGTGATGAGGAAATTACTACATTTGGGAAGCCCAAATATTAGTTAGCTATAGAGTAACATGTTTGGAGCAATATGATCAGTAAGTTATAGGAGTCCAAAGCAAGTAGTTAAATGTAATTTCAGTACTTCATAAAAAGTTATGGAAAAGCAAGTGAGAACCAGTAGTTGTTTGGTAACTCGTGTCTGGCACCTCAAAGTGCAAGATTCTTCTTTGTCCTGTTGTACTGGGGAGGTCCTGTCATCTTGACCGCTGAAATGCGGCCTTTGTCATCACACACTGGAGTGGGCATTATGTTTTTCTGAGCGTCTTCCAGAAAAATCTGTGAACTGCCTACTTTTGAGGGAATTGTATTGGATTAGACTAAAGAAATTGTTTGTGCAAAAGAAGATAAGGCACTGTGTTTGTTTTAATACTAAAATACAGGCTAAGCCAGGTATGCTGCTGTGGTATCTTTGGGTATCATATTTAGAAAGCAGATGAGGGAAGCAAGAAATGTGTCTTCCTAGATGTGTCTAGCTACATTTTCTCTCTGAGAAGCCCTGTTACTTTGTAGAATATCTGCCCACAAGGTAGCTAAGTCGAAAGAAGACTCATATCTCAGCACACCCAAGGAAAATCTACTCTTGAGTAATATTTTGTTTCCAGCAAGAAGTTGCCCCCTCTGTTTTTAATATGGGTGTATTCACTTCAGTAAGTGTGATCTCCAGAAAAACTTGTATTCATCCACGGGGTTTCAACATTTGGATCACAAGGGGAGAATTCCCAGAGAGTAAAAATAAATTTAAAAAAATAAATTCGAAAAAGAAATTTCTTATTTTCCTATTTCTAAAGCAAACTATGAAAAAAGCCCAAACCCACAGAGCTATTTAATAATCCCTCCTTCCAGTTAAGGATACTTAAATTTTATAACGTGCATACTGATCATAAACTTGGTATACAGTAGGCCTCCAAATTAATTTCTCTGATCAAATTAGAAGGGGATTAAAGACTGTCTTGTGTGCCTTACATCGTACAGAACTGTGATTTGGTCTAGAATATCAAGCATTTTACAAATGGGTGGTCCTAAATGCAATGTCAGGATTGTACAGTTGATCTGTCAAAAGACATTTAGTGTGGCATCAGTATGACTGTGGCAGTGTATAAGATGACAGCTGTAACTGTGAACTCTACAAACTGGAGGATTAAAACTTCCAGAATGTAATTTTCCTGCTAGAAATAAGCAATATTAGTGGGAGAATGCAGATGGTCACTGGTTACAGATTCTGTGCTGTGAAATACAAAAGCTTGCCAACTACAGTTGCATTAAGCAGGCTGTGCTCTATTATAGCTCATTGTCTAAAAACCCAAGTCTGGTGTGTATTTAAAAACTGCTTACAGTGCTTTATAATGGCTAACTGTGCTTTTATCCTACAGAATTGTTGAGAATGGACAAGAGAGAGTAGAAGTTGAAGAAGATGGCCAGTTAAGGTCGCTAACAATAAATGGTAAGGAGCAGCTGCTACGCTTGGATAACAAGTAATTCAACGCACGCATTTAACAGAAATTTTAAGCTATAACAGCCACCATTTGAGGATTGACAGGAACATTTTTTGAAGATTTCAAATGAACTCTACTTTCTGTATATCCATACTTAATCTTAAGTAGTATAAATAGCTCACAGAAGCTCGTATTTGTCATAGACTTTTGAGTTAATTGCTGGGACCACATCAATTGGACCATTTTTTTGTCCTTAAAATTGTTGTAAATTTCTGTATGCACTTTTCTTTTTATTATATATGATCAAGGTGAACCATGATCCTTCAGTAGTGCTAGGGCGAGATGTACATTAACACTAGCATGAATCTTGCTTTTTCCAATTTGAAATGTGAGCCAATTAGTAGTTTAAGTCTGCTGTGAAGTTAACATTTCCAGGATAACCTTTTTAATAATTTCAACTTTTTTTTTTAAATGTTTAGTAGTGAACAATGTTAATACATTTCTGGTAATGCATTTCTGGTTTAAATAAATTAAGGATGTTTTCTAGTTGTGCATGAATGCAGACGACTTAGTAAGTTTTGACAAATGTTTAAATGTGTAATGTAAGTAAAAGGTAAACAAAAGTGAAGCCAGTAAGCTGAGTCTTTTGTCATTTGCTAAAAAAAAATTCAAAATGAATAAATGCTGACGTTTGTGGTGCATTCTTTCATGAATGGCATTTGTAACCTTCTTGTCTCTGTGTGTGATTTGGGCAACTTGGGAAAACTGCGCTTTTTTTTTTGTTTCCTACCACCTTTTTCTTCAATCTGAAGGATGAGGGCCTTTTTTCTTTGCAGATCTTTTCTTCAGCGTGACTGAAAACATATTTAATTTCTTTTCTAAACCTGTATTTGAAGCACCTATTTTTAAGAAGCATTCCGAGCCTGACTCTCTAACTCCATCTTCTTCTCTAGTATATTTTTTGATCTCAGCTTAAAGTAACTCTGTTTAAAAAATTATTTTTTTCTAAAATTTTAAGTACTGAGATTGCTTTAAAAAATAATCTGTAGTGAACGTAAATACACAGGAGAATATTTAATCATTTAAAAAAGGCTTTCTCAACAGTAAGGTTTTTTCCCTTATTTTGAGAACATAATTGTTTTGAAGATTTTTTTCCTTCAAAATCATTAGTATTAAAATATGTCACTCTTATTTTCAGTCATCAATAAAAAAAGAAAGATGGAATAATGCCTTCTGTTAAATTAATGAAGTGAAGCAAAGTGTTAATTTGTAGCTAAGACGAGAATTTAAAAGTTTAGTGCAAGATGACTCAATATCTATATGTCATAGAGAAAACATGCAAATAACTATTGGCCTATGTTAGCACCTGTCAGGCCTTGGGTAAATTATGGATGTGCAGTTTTATCTGTGTACCAGCTTTGAACATCTGGCCTTCATGAAATCTTTAGGGTGGCTTAGTGTTTTGTTTTTTTTTTTTAAAAAAAAAAAAGCTTGGTGTTTTCAAGTGATCACTTCATGCCTTCTTGCTGAACACCATCTGCTTTGTACTAACAAATGCATTGATTATTAAATACACCTAAAAGACTTGCTCTTCTCATGCAGGGAAAGAAATTCAACTTAAACCAACAATATAGCAAACTGCTACGAAAGAGTTCATATTTGCAGCCAAGTTAGCATATCTCACATTTGTCCTGCAGCAAAGCTCATATATCTCACATCTGTCCCCTGCCGTTACTTTTAATTTGGTGGAACCAAAAGAAAAACTAAATACACACTTTGGTTTTGGGGTGACAGAAGTTATGTACCTTTTCAAGTTCTTCACAGAGTTCTTGTTACTTCAGTGTTGTGGTTTTGGTGTAGAAGCACAAACTCAGTTTAGACTTAAACAGTGTTTTCTTGTTAATGCTGTTTTTTTTTCCTTCCCTGTGTATGTTCCTTCTCCATCCAGATAACTAAACAGAGAAATTATTTCAAAATCTGGCTTTGTTGTGATGTCTTGAGTTACTAAAAATGTTAATTTATATTCATAGGATATAGTGTGCTCCTTTTAAGTTATGTCAACTGTAAAAAAGCGATTCAAAATTGGTTAACCAAGTCAAATAAAATTAGGACAATCTGGAGTTGAGTTTGAATTCCTTCATACTATACCCATAGGTTTTACACTGAGCTGCCAAACTTCACTTTCAAGGAAACTTCTTTAAATTACATAGGTGAAATGAAGAACACAATTATGATAGTGTAGCTACTAGTGGCAAGTCTGTACCCACACAATTGCCTTAGATCTTCTTGCCCAGAGGAGTGTGGTCCTTATCTCAATGTTACATACAAACAGCTCTCTCCAGGGTTCTATACTGAAATCTTTTAACACTGTAAATTTGCTGAAGAGCCAGTGTTTTGGATAGTCTCTCTTCTGCCTTCAGATTCCTGAAGCTGGATCTTGTTGGAGCTGGACAAAATAGAGCGTTATATAGCAGCACTCCACTTTGCTGCTAGAAAGGGAGACTGGCAAAACACAAAACCAAAGAAGACGTGAGTCAGCAGGAGGCCAAGTTCATCAGTAAATTCATTTCTACAGTAGGAAGCAGATACCTACACACCAGCATTTGAATTGGCTGGTGGTTGAACTGGGTGGATACATGGTCTTGGTCCAAGTATACAGTTGGACTGGCAGTTCCATCTCTAGAAGGAAGAAGAAAGTCACCTCCTTACACTTAGACTCAAGTCTAATAGTCTTCACCTGTTTCAATATGTAGAACACAGGGTTTGTGCTGGCTTTTTTTAGATCTAACTTCTTTTTCAAAGCAGCTTTTTGCACCCAACTTAATTTTAATACACAAAATGAATCCTCCTTCTGTTTTTACTGTGGATCTAATTTAGATTCCTCCTGTTACATATTCAGAATTTTTCATATTTGTGCAGCTGAAATGAGTTTCTTTTTTTGATACCTTGCTAGGTTGCTCTGAAAATTTTTGTCATTCTTTACTAACACATAATTTGCATGGATGTACAAAACCTACTCACTTAGAAGTAGAGGATCATCTAGGGCAGCAAATGTCCTTAAACTTCAACTTTGGCCAAAATAGCACAATAACAGAAAAGTTCTTGATTCTAGCAAAAATGCTAGGCATTAAGTGTGCAGTGGGATGGAGTGACTTTCAAAACCAGGTGCTGTTTGTTTAAAAGTAACATTTCTTCATACCTGAAGGAATGTTTAGGGACACCATCCAGTTTACAATAAATGTCCTCGAGTGGTTTGGACAAAGATGGAGTTTTTGAACCTGCTAAGTGACTTACTCTTTCATGCTCTGCTTCAAAGTTCATTGGTAGGATACAATAACTTTGAAATGCTTTCTCTTGGTGCAGCCTCTGGTCTCTTGTGCATGGCAATAATCTCAGCCCAGTACACCCTAAGGCAAGTTTCTTTTTAGTTTGCATGGCACCCACACCTTTCACTTGGCTTTACTGAGGAAGTTTGGGATTTTGCCTTAGAATGCTTCAAGTTTCTCTTGTTTCTTGCAATATCATCTCTGTTGAGAATGACAGACACTGTTTTGTGGTTTGTGACAAAGCTGCTCTGTAGAGTAAGTGTACATAGTGTTTGTAAGATGGCTACTGTATCAGCTTGTGGTTTGTTGGACTGATTTGTAGAAAGCTGAAAGCAAGATTGAAAAAGACTTAAAGAACTCCTCATCTGGAAGCCCAGTGTTTTTCTGTCTCTCAGTCAGTGTGTTCAGCTGTCCTGTTTGCCTGCCTCCTTCAGTGTATTTGCATTAGGTGTCAGTGGAGGTTTCTTTGTTTTTGTTTCTAGCTGTGCTGCTGTGTTTGGGACCATTGCTGGGATGATCCGGTGATAAAGAAAGTTAATTTTATTTTTTTTTTTTCTGAAATGTGAGTTCTGTTCCTGAATGTGCTTCTGTTCTGTTTGACAAGCAGGTTTGTTTCCTACTTCGCTGTGGTTTAATCTGCAATTGTAGCAGGACAGTGCTTGCTTTTAAAGATGGTTGCATAGCAAAATGAATGTTAGATCTGCACAAGGCTTGTGGTCAGAGACCTTTTCAGAAGTGGTCAGTATTAGTGCCATGCTCTGACAGTGTTCGGATACTTGTTAACCTTTTTGTGGAATCACTTAGTACTTTTGGAAAACCTGTCTCTTTGGTGGTACTTCTTGGATGTTGTAGTACTTAGGTTTATTTTTAAGTCATGTTGTTCTCACAAGGTGTTTGCAATGCAGACCTCAGTAATCTGCCAATCTGCAGTAACCTGAACTTTGAAACTTAACTTTTTGACATAAGAAAAGGAAGGTTATTTGCACTGTATGCTCCCTCTGGTCTTGTTTATTTTGGGATTGAATTGTGACCACAGATTTGCTTTTTGTAGTACTGGGAAGAGAGATTTGGGTGTTCTTCTTATTGCTTGTCTTCAAGTGGTTGTCTTAAGTGAAGAGCTCTTTATCTTGCTCTCCAAATGCTGAAGTAGTCCTCATATTGCAGTAGTGTTGTTACTTTTGGTGTAACGAACCGTACCTTTTGAATTTATCATTTTAGTGGGTTTGCTGCTTGATTTGCTTTGGTTTTGGAAAAAGTACCTTGAGTAGAGTTGGTTGTTGAGTGAAGTGCACTAATGAAAAGGTAGAGCAGGAGGTTTCTGTTACTCTGGTACTTAGGTTATACATTCACAAAACAGTAAGCCTCACTGTTGAGGTGCTGCTGATCTAAAAAAGAAAACTCAAATGCCATGACCATGTGACCCTGAGCCTGTGCAAGCTGACGGCTGAGCCACACTCACTGAAACTTCCCAGAAGACTGTGCTCTGGCAGCCATAGGGCGGGGTGAGGTGTTATCTTCCTTACCCCAGCTGGCAGAAAGCTAATTGGAAAGGCAGGCAGTGCTCCACCCCTGCCGCGCTCACCGCGGCTGAAGTACCTGCGGGAGTTGGGAGGGATAGTGCCCGAACCGGAGAGCTGTGGAGTCCTGGGGTGAGGCAGATTGTACTGGTGGCCTGAGTGCTAATTAGCTTCCAAATAAAGGATGCTGAAGGCTTCTGCCTGAGAAGATGTCAGCTTCAAAGAGTAATGGTGGGGATTAAAGTATATTTAATTCAGGAGAGAAGTAAAAAGTTTGATTAAAATGATGCTATGAAGTAGAATTGTCTCTTTAGTTCTCTGACTTTTTAAGTAGTGGTAGCTTTTACAGTATAGTGGGTTTGTTTTAAAATCACTAAAAATAGATTATTTTTGAGCTTGACTTAAAATTGGCAATCAAGAAAATAGATTTTTAGAGGCTTACAGTAATGACTCTTAAAATTTGGCTTTGCCCTATAACTTGTACTTTATGCTGAATCACAAACGAGAGCTCCTTCAGCTATTCCTTCCAATGCAGCCAACTTCAAAGGAACTTCATAAAACCAGAAAAAAAAAAATCCTGTAGCTGCTAATTTACCAGCAGTCAAAACAAAACTGAATCCTTTCATACACCTGAATGTTAATTCTGTGAGAGATTAAATATTAATGTGAATATTTTGTAAAGCTTACAGTAAGGATGCTGGTCTTTTGTGATCTAACAAATGACACAGTACATTGGGGAGGCTTCAATCCGTCCTTTTATTGACTGTTAAAATACAAAATCTGCATTGTTTTTGATGTGCAAAGTTAATTGAACGAGTTACTAGTACGGGTTGTAAAATTGCTTTGGATTTCTCTGTTGAAAGTATTTCTTGAAGAAAATGGAGAAAACTCACATGGCCGTGGCTCAGCCTTTTCTCCAGTCTGTCTTAGCCAGAAGTACAGTCAGGTTCTTGCCACCAAGTGTGGTGCACTTAAGTAATGAAAGGGCGTTATTCAGCTCTTCTATACAAACTGGGAGCTGGATGTTCAGGAGAGAAGAGAGCTAGAAATTCACTGAAAGCTGTTTTGGGTGCATCTGGTAGTGCCTGCAAGCATGAGTAACATTCATCAACCTCCTGCCCTCAGTTTTTGACTGAGCTCCTGAATGAGTGCAAAGAGGTGGAAGATACTTCTGTTGTGGAGATGCATCCTCTGAGTTAGGACACCCACCACCAAAATGTTTCTTTCATTAACTATCCCTAGTGCTACTTCCCTCTTTTCTGGGACTGGAAGTTGTAGCTCCAAGAAGAAAGACAAATCTTAACATAATTAATAGGTGTGATGTTACTTCTCAATGTAACTTGCAGGGCATGAAACCAGTAAAGGAGAAGCAGGAAACTAACACAGCCTGTTTTGTGCTGTTGACATAAATTTCAAGGATTTTTTTCCTCATTTGGCCTTTGCCTTTCTGATGAGGAAAACCTGCCCACGAGTGTGGCAGTGACTGCAGCAGCGGTGGGTGTTTGCTGTTCCCTGCCAGCCCAAGCTCTGCTGCTCAGAGGCTTGTTTCCTCACCAGCATGGGCAAGGGAGGTGCTTCTGCAGCTTCAGGATGGTGTGCCAGATTCCAGCTTGATTCTAAAAAAATTGTGTATGCCACTAAGACAAAACTTTGCATATTAAGGTTGCCTTGTTTGGAAGAAGGGTGTAAATATTTGTTTAAGTCTAAACAAATTCAAATGAGAAGATAAACACTCATTTTTAACACATAGGTGATTAACTGTTGGAAGAACCTGCCAAGAGAAGTAGTTTCTCTGGCTTTCAGTGTCTTAAAACACTAGCTTTCTGAAAAATATCTTTTAGTGAGGAGTGTTTGGCCTTTAAAGAGAAGTAATGGAAACTCAGCAGCCTGAGGCACAGATCGAGAGGCAGCATAAAGCGCAGTGCTCCTTCAGGCCTTTCTTCATGGTCTGTGTCTTAGCTTCTGCCCTCGCTCTCCTGATGTGTTGACATTAATGCACATGACATTCTCTTACCAGGGCTGTGAGACTGGGGGATGCTTTTGTGATGCAGGAATTTGAGGGATGGTTGGGGCTGCACAGGGTGCTGGGGGAGCAGGGTAGCTGGGAAGAGAGGAGACAACACCCTGCATCTAGGGCACAGATACTATGGCCTGATGACTGTTGCCCTAAAGCATCCAGTTTGGGATGTGTTGGTGCTGAGAGTGGACTTCATGTGGGAGAAGACATTCTGGATCTGTTACGGTAAGTAGCTGCTTTATTGTAGTGGACAAATTGGGTGTTTAGTGACAAGGAGGAACTAGGGCAAGGGTGGTGATGACTGTCCCAGGGAATTTGGTTTTGATGCATGACAGTGTGCCCTTGTACATCGCCTGTATTCTCACCACCAACAACAGACTGCAGAGCTTGAGAGCCTAATTTCAGTTTCTGAGATGAAGATTAGAAGGTCTCTTGTTAATAAATGTAATGAATGTTATGACAAAGATTCATTTGGCAGAACAAAATATTAATTTTCAGAAATGTGGGCAGCGTTTTAATGATGTAAAGTTTTTAGTGTGTGTTAAATCTTATGTAGATAGCAATACTTGTGATTTGAATTTGGAGTGACTGATGAAAAAAACTGGCTTTTTGTTAATTGGATTGTCTTTGGTAGTGTGCTAACTGCCTGAGACTGCAGTATGTCAGAAAATACCTCCACAGGGAACAGCAAGAGAAACGTCTCCTAGAAGGCTTATGTGTGTGAAAAAACTTGTCTGTGGATGCTTATTTGGGTGTTGTGTATACCCAGAGCTGCATTTGTTGATCAAGTTTACTTGTAAGAGAAGCTTGAGGAAAGGCAAATTCCTGCATTTATAACTCAGCAGCATTTGGGTCATATAACCATCAAACAGTTTGGAACAAAACCAAAGCAATAAACCCTTGTATGGCAAAGTCCTGTTAACTCTAAGGTTCTTCCTAATTTTCTGGGGGAATTGTCCTGTTGGGAGAGTTCTGGAACCCCAGAACAAAGTCGTAGCTCTTCTATGGTCAAATTAATCGTATTCTGAGATCTAAACATTCAGCCATTAAAATAGCTTTTGTGCAGTCTCCTTTCTGTCCAAAAAAAAACCTGTAAGGCGTTCAGCTTCACCAGCATAGACACAGCCAGCTGTAGTGACAAGGAAACTGGCTAATGGAAAAGCAGACAAGTGCATGTGCTGTACTGCTCTGTCCTTTTCTGCCTTGAAACAAGACTCAGACACAAATCTCCCTGTATAGTTGGCAAAATAAGTAGCCAGTGTACACCTTGTAGGTGTTCACTGTTGGTCAGCAGTAAACCACTTCAAGCCTGCGTATTTTTACATGTGTCAGAGCTGTGGCTTATCCAAGCAAAAGAATTATATCCGTTTTATCCATATTTTCCGAGGAGCTTCAGAGTTTTTGAATTGGATCCCACGTGGAACCTATTTCAGAGTTAGGAAATGCAATTCGCTGTGCAACTCGAGTCCCGTTACATCACTGGAAGAGAAGAGACATCACCAGCTGCTCTCAAGACAAAACAGCCATTTCTCTAGAGAATCAGCTAGAAAGTGACAAAGTAGATTATCATTTTTGACGCTGCTAAGTAAAATGATGCATACTTTATTATGCATATTTGCATTTTTGAGGTGATATATCAATGCCATCTACTACCATGTGGTATATAACTTGCAGTAACTCTTGCAAGGGGGGCTGTCAGTAATTTTCAAAGCATTTCTGAAATGCTGTTAGTGACTTAATTCTGATCCAGCTTGAAAGTATCAGCCTGAAAGAACTGGAAGGTGGTCCTGTTTGAAAGGTTAAGAGACAGTTGAGTCATTTGTGCTGAATCCTAAATATAGCAGTTTTGTGGCCATCAATAGTTTCTTCATTAACAAATAGAACTCTGTCTTGAAAAGTGTCAACAGAACAGAAGGCGAATTTAAAGTGTTTTTTAATGCAGTGAATAATGGAGAAGATGTTTCTTGTAATTGCTCCTTAAAACAAGCTCAGCCGAGAAATAAAACGCTTTCCTGAGCAGACACCAGTTTCTAAGCCTCCCTTCTCATCTTGATGAGCAAAATCAAGAACAAAAGGTTTAATTGATTACTCTGAGGTGGTTTCCACTCTTCCCTCTCCTCTAGCACTTGCTTTGGGATCACATGTGTGCTTTGCTCCCGAAATGTTTATAGAAGATGACGACTACGTCCCTGGTAACCCATTTCGTAGAATAAATCAGGGAGGCAGGCGCGTGCCTGCGCTGTGTGCCCTCGCAGGGGAGGTGCTTGTTGCCCTGGGCAGAATAGTTTCCAACAGTGGAAAGAAAACCTTTTCTTACAGGAGCTGTTCGAGGGAGGGATTTTTGCCTCAGACTCCCAGCTTCTCCTGAAGCAGAAAACCTACCTACCCTCCTTTCATGCCTGGCTTCAGATTCAGCTCACTGCTGTGTTTTCTGGGTGTGGTGACAATATCCCAAATTATTGGTGTCTCTGCTGTTGAGTATGGATGTGTACGTGGCCCAGAGCCAAGCTAGCAACTCCAAGTGCAGCCTTCATGTAGCTTAGATGATGCATTGCAAACAGAGGGCAAAGCCTCTCCCGTGGTCTATTTTTGTGATGGTTCTGGCTAATCTTCCCTTAAAATATAAGCCCTCCAGATTTTCAGTAGAAGCTGTGATAGAGATGGACACTGAGGTCCTACCTGAACTGTCATCAGTGCCCTCTATATTAGTGTTACAACAGCGTGGTTTTATTTATCAATTCAGTTTAACAGAAATTCAGTGCTTTGGAGGCTTTTGCAAACAAATTCCAGCTCCTGGAAGGTGGAATTCCTGCCTTGCCTGCTGTAATTTTGTTTCCAGTCTTGAGTAAGCAACTTTTTCTTTAGAAAAACAGTTGTTAATTTTTTTTTTTATTTAGTATTTTTAAAAAATGACTGTAAAAGGAGATTGGTTCTGCAGAGATACCAGGCTCTATCCAGTACTGGGAGTTCAGGCAAGGTCAGAGTTTTAATTGGAAAGTGATGAAATGTTCTCCAGAGTGCAAAGTCTGGGATTTTTTTATGTCAGTTGCTGACTTGCATGATAACAAATGTAGGTGAACGCCACTCTTATCTGTTGTGCATCTGTTGTAGGTTTCCTCTTGATATCACAGTGCTGACTGCAGGACGTTTTCAACCCCACAAAGGGAGCAGTAATGATCTTAGAAGGCCAAGGAGAAATGCTGTAGTGTAAATGGCTTAATATCTTAAAACTTAGTAAAACCCTTGACAAGTGTTTCTGGGAAGATTTTGAATTTGCTGGTGTTCAGGGGGAGGTGGATTAGCTTTGCTGGATCCTGTACTTTGGGCTGCTAGTGGTAGAAAACTGTCTTTGTGGTTGAACAGTTCAAACCTCTGCAATTTCGATGATTTGTTTTTAAGTCTTTCAGATGTTTATACCTTGGTATAATGAGTCCACTGACAAAGAGTCCAATATTTGAAAAGGCTTTCGCTGCCATTACAGGTTTGCAGGAGATGTAGGTAGGTCTATAGATGAGACAATTTTGAGCAAAAGCTTGTTGCAGTAACTTCAGGTGTTGAGTTGTCCTGTTGTGCCATTCTGGTGGGTGCATCCCTTCCACAGGCACATCCACCTCTCCGCTGAGAGCCAAGCATTCAAATGCTCTTTGCTCCCTTCTGGAATGTGGTGCTCTCCAATTCCTCTGCCTTTATGGTAGCTCTTAAATTCTGGTCTCCCCTTTCTTTTGCTTTAGCCCCGTTTGGTTGGAAATGGTTGTTACCATCCTTGGTACTTCATCCTATGGGTCTCAGGTGTGTTAAAAGAGGAGAAGCTGAGATGGTGCCATGGCAGCAACATAAGATGGGAGCAGTCATCACTCTGGGCATGGGCAGGTCTGGGGTGGCCTTCCCAGGAAATGTGTGGCTGTATTGGTACACGAAGCAGGTACTAATGTTGCTGTTCAAACTCTGCTGTTTCCAAAACTCACCAAGCTCTCTTGGTAAAATGTTCCCTGTTCCCACTGGATCTCTGCAGAAGGAGCATGTAAACTGACTGATACTGTTCCCAGGCACAAAAGATAATTGTAAGTACCATTGCTGTTGGTTGGTAGTCGTGTTCCTGGTTTGGCGTTTGCTTTTTTTATTGAGAAAATTTCCATTTCTGTACTCTCCATTTATTGGTTATTTTGGTCAGAAATTGTTTGAACAGTGTACACATTTTTCTGTGTATAAATACATGTTTGTGTGTATATGTTTGTCTGTATATGTTTGCATGTAT
Source organism: Merops nubicus (assembly GCF_000691845.1). Classification (NCBI taxonomy): domain Eukaryota; kingdom Metazoa; phylum Chordata; class Aves; order Coraciiformes; family Meropidae; genus Merops; species Merops nubicus. Next base: position 40,724 of record NW_008582006.1, read on the forward strand.
AAACATTTTGTTAGGTCTTGGATTTGAAAAATTAGTTGTATTCCTAAATACAACTAATTGGGTTTGAAGAGCTTGACTATGGGTGGGACAGAAAGATTGTTTGGAACCTGTGAGAGTTCCCTGGTGGACTGGAGATGCCAAACAGCAAAAAGTGGTTCATCTTGAGAGTTATGGCCCCTGTGAGGCTGGTGTATAGGTTCCTAATTAAATACAGTATTTAGTCAAAATTAGTATTGAACACCAACTTGAAACACTTTTAAAAATTCAGTCTTCTCATTAGTCTGTCAATATTATTGAACTGAATGCCAACTAATGGCTTAGTGCTTTCATTGTCAAAAACAGGATTGGGTTTTGTGGTGAAGGTTCATAAAACACTTTGAAACCTATTGAGCTGTCAGGAGAGATGTCCTGTTACTGTGAGCACATGTCGTTTTCAGGGTCAATTAAAAGATGATGGTCTTTGGAGCTCTGTGAATCAGGGCTGTGTGAAGGCCCTGGGAGCCAGGGTTTGCTTGCCCTAGTCCTAGTAACGCAGGGACGGATGAAGAACAATTTACATGTTCTGGGGTCTAATTGGAGAGAGCAGCTATCTCTTTTATTTTGGTAGTTAATGTGAAACCCTTAATGTCATATTTAAGGCTTAAGGTAGAAGGGAGAATTATTTTTCAAATGATTAACCTTGAAAGGATGAGAACTTAAACTGAGCAGGCACGATGCAATATAAAATGTGGGGCTTGCTCTTACTGTCTCAGGTCTGTGAGATTTCAACAGCACTAATAGTCATTTGATGAAAACAGAAACTCGGTGATTTTGTGCTTTTGCCAAATTACTATGGAAGTGTTGACAAAACAGCTGGGGAAGTAATTCATCACATTTTTCTGAAGTCACTCATGAGATTCTCTTCTATTTAAATTTAACTGCATGGCTTTTTGCTTTATATTCTTTTTTTGTCTTATCGTGATCTGGCTTTGCTGTACATTAAGATTTTGAAGACTGTTTTAAAGCTGATAGTGGAAAAATGTCTAACAAAAACTAATTTACAAATAAGGGCTTGCTCAGAACTCCTGGGCCATTGCTCTGGAGCCATTTCATCTAGCACTAGGAGCTTCTCGGGCATGACTGTGAGAGGTGCAAAAGTCTGAGGGGCTCTGCTCCAGCACAAGGAGAAAGGAAACATCAGTGGAAGGCACCTCATGTCTAGGTGTGCAGTGGAGGACCAGGCTGGGTTGCTTGTAGTTCCACTGTGGATTTTCTTTTTTTTTTTCTAGTAGTGAACATTATTAAGTTGCACTGTAAAGGACATTTTTTTTCTGTTTGTTTGTTTTTTCCTCAGTAGGATTTTTGTTTGTACTTCAGATCCAACTTCAGAGTGAAATGCCAGCTGCAAGGGTTCCTCATGGCAGAGATAAATCCTGCAGGCATTTTTGCCTGAGGTTGAAATATAGGTGATATGAAAAAAAGCTTTGAATATTGAGCTCCATCAAGTATCTTGGTGTTAGTGATACCAGTTCTGGAGGAGAAGGGACCCTGTTAGAGAGAGAGAGGCAGTTACAGTGATGTGAACTCCATCTCCCCCTGCTATGTGTTGCATAGGGAGTGTGTAGGGGAGAGAAGCCCCAAGAGTAGGAGCCCATGGTGTAGGTTTTTCAGGGGCCCTGGCAGGCAGCACTGCAAAGTAATGCCAGACAACGTGACTGGTGGGAGACTGGTAGAGAGCTGACATGACCCTGAAAAGTGCAGAAAGCATCATCTTCCAAATCATCTCAATTGCTGTTAAAAAATCAGGTCCATTTGTTCAAACTCTGAGCTTGAAGTCTTGCTAATTTGTACTTATATATGTCAAGCTGTGTAGCTCGTTACTCCTTCTTTGCTTCCTTTCAAAATTAATGCAGAAATGAATAGAAGAACCCTGTGTGATAAAGTCTTTTAATAAAATTCACATTGAGCAGTAGCATGCAAATGGGGTCATCTCTCTGCTTGCTGGAAACGTGGGCACCCGTGTTGCTTCCTGCCATTTGCATTTCCCACATCCCAGATCTTTAAGATGAGAGCAGTTGGTGTGATCTGCACAGGTGCCCTGGCCTGCTTAGACAGGAGCAAAATAACTGCAAAAGCTGGAGGTGCTTAGCCTATGCTTCTCTCTGGCCTCAAACTGAATGTAGGACCCTTCACTGAACTATAAAAAAATCTTCTGATGGTAAATTTGGTAGTGAGGAGGTAAATCCAGGCTCTCAGCATCTCCCCTATCTATACATCAGACTGCAGAGCTTGGTGCCACCTGATACGGTCACACAGGAGTGGCTTTAGTCGTCGATCCCCATTAGCTGCCCAGGGGAACAGCAGGGTGACATTGCCTTTCAAAGTGTCTGTCTGCAGCTCTGCTGTGGTGTGTGGTGTATACTCATTTCATTTTCCCAGTCTGTTGCAAGCTTGGGTATTTTGTGGCAAAACATTGTCCTCTTGAGTAGCTTTTTTTGCTGGGAATGCAGGATTCGTGCTGGTACACGCCGGGCTGAGTGCAGGGTATAATGGGGTTCTCAGGCATCTGCGGGGCTGGTGGGTAAAACCCAGGTGGCTAGAAAAAAAGAGAAGAAAATCAAAAGGCTGAGCTTTCTGAGGGAGCTGCTGTGGGGCAGGGAGGGTGAGTGGACCTGGTGTGCTCCATGGGCATGGGCTGGGTAGGAACAGCGTGAGCTGGCACCAGAGCAGCTGGATACAAGGGCAAAAATAAAAGGAGTAAGTCCACTGCCAGCTTTTGAAGCCAGGAGGGCAGAGGATTGCTATATGCGTTGAGCAAAAAGCATTGAGCCCTGCCCTTTCCTGGAGCCTGGACGTGCCGCAGCCATGGCTCCTCCAGGACAGAAATAGCCCTGCGAGAGTTGCTCCATCCTCTCTGTCCTTTTTCCCAAATCCCACCCCTTATTTTTCAATCATTTCCCAGGGCTTCACCACCACCTCCCCTGCTGCCACCTGCCCCTTGCGGAGTGTGTCCCTTCCTTGCAGGAAACTCCCACCTACCACTGCAGAGGAGATGGTGCTGCTGGTCCTGGCCTGGGGAAGCCCAGCCCAAATCCCCCAAGTTACAAACTGAAGATGAGGTTTTGGTTTGGAGCAGGGAGACACAACACAGGTCTGAGCATGGTGCCAGTGGTGATAGCAGAGCTGTGCCATCAGAGCCAGCACGGGCTGGGAGTGGGGAAAGGATGGGGTGGGACATGGCAGGAGGTTTCTGCAGAGGGCACAGACAGAGCTGATGATGTTTTCTAACCTGCTGAGCACTTCAGGCACCACTTCAGCTAAATATTTCGTAGCTCTTTGCAGGTGGAATGTCTCAGATCGTCAGGGAGCCCTGGATCTCCTCATACTCTCAATAGCACTGAAAAATGTGCAGTTGTTCTGTAAGAAAAATGATTTATCAGTAGTTGCTAAAAGCCACTGATCTGCATGAGATGGCTTAAAATCCCTTACTCCCGTTATAGTTTACAAAAGCTCTGGCCCTAGAAGTGATAGTGTGGATGGGGCAGCTACTCTGGTATTCCCCAGGTAGTTTTGGAGAGATTTCAGGTTCTTCTGACTTTCAAGACTACATATATATAGAAAAGTTTTATCTATATCTATATATAAATATATAATTTTTCAATCAGTAGATGTTAAAATGGCTGGGTTTTTTTCTGATAAACATCACAACAAATACCAAGAGAGGGAATTTTAAAGGCTGGCACTGTCAAACTCAGGCAGCAACATCTTCCCAACAGGACTTGATGCAAATTTTAGTTCCTGTCGACTCTGACAAACCCAGGAGAGCACAGGCTGAAGGTGGATTTTATAACTTGTGCTGTTAGGCATCACACTCTTTGTGGTTCCTGGCATTTAGAAAGAAATTTAAGAACAATTAATCAGAAAAAAACTTGCTCAACATAGCTTCCAGTAACAGTGAGGGAGTATTTTATTGACTGAGCGTGGTGACTACAGTTTCAGGAGGAGTGAGGGTGGGGTGTCTCTGTGCATAGGCAGTTAAATATCCTGGGCTTAGTCCTTTACAATGAGCAGCCCTGCAGAAATTAAACTAAACTGGTGATTTGGCAACTTTCTGTAAAGAAATTTCAAGTTTGGCTCCCCAGATTAGACTACTTTCTTCTATGTTTTAGTAGTTACTTGGTCTCCTGATGTTTCCTCTGTGCAGTAATATATTAGTTACGGAGCTTTTAAGAGAACAAGCAAAAGGACTAGTTCACCTCCAGGAATTTTTCAGCCCAGAGTAATCCAGGCCTGTAGACAGGTCACTTCCATTAAATAAATTCTCGGCTCCAACCAGCTTCCCTAAAGTATGAGACTTCCCACCAAATGTTGGACTTCTCAGAAGAACCTTGGTGTCTTCTGCTGAGGTAAACATTGATACCAGAGCTGCTGCTAACAGTGGAAAAGTCTATCAGTACAGAAATCTTACCAGCAAAGATAGTAGTGCTGTTGACCTCAGATCAGTGTATTTAAATGGGGATTTGTTTTTCTCGTTTCAAGTTCCTCCTTCAGTCACAGCTCAGCTCTCCCCAGCAGCAGCAGATGTAGATGAGTCATCAGAAAGTCCAGTGCCCTCCGTAGGTGCAGGGTAAGTTCCAAGCCCTTGTAATAGAGGGGTGAAAAAAGCCAAGGAGAGCTTTTTTCCTTTTGCACTCTTGTTCTGTTGTCAGCAGCAGCAGCAGCTCAGACTAACATCAGACTTCAGTTGCCTCCTGCGGAAGCAGCAGTATGGTGTCCTGCTCTGAGTTCCAGATAATAGACTGTCTCTGAACATCTTGAAGCATTAGAAAGACCCTTTGTTGCACATCACTGGGGAAAGATTTGAGTGGAGTAAGTTTCCTGCACGCCATCCTTGCAGAACTGGCTGGAGCCCAGGTCAGAGCCATCTCATGCCATGAAGCAGAGCCAGGCGTCCCTCACCACTTGCATCTTCTCCCCATGCTGCTTACAGGAAAGGCTGCTTGGTGCTCATGGCTTCAGGGAAGTCTTCCTTGGAACTGAGAAAACCGGTGTGCCTTCTTTTTGTTTCTTAATACAGAGGGAAATCCTGCTGGTGTCTCTTTCTTTGCCTTGGTTAGGTGTGTAAGACAATGGCATGGAAGCCGTAGGGCTGCCGTGCGGGAACCACGAAGGCTCCGCTTCCTCTGGTGTGGGAAGTGACCTGGGAGATGTAAATAAGTGGTTTGGTATCGCCAGGATGTTTACTTCGGTTTGTTCAGCATGTTTCTGTTAATTACTGTCTTGCCGTTAATTACTGCTGGTTCCTGGTAGTATTCAGTTCCACTCCAGGAGGTACACGGGTGCTATTTAAATGTAACACAAACCAGTGATGCAGCTCATAGTAATAGCAAAGCAGCTCGTGCAGGGCTGCTTTTGTTTGAAATGCTCAATGACTTACCCATCCCACCTCACCTGGAATAGCCTCTGTTTTCGTGTTTTTATTCCTGTGCATTACCTCAGTTTTCCAGGAGCACACATGTCCCCCTTGGTGTATCTGCTGGCCCCCTCAAAGCACCCTCCTAGTCCAAGAATTGTGCTGGTAGTTTGCCTTAAACATATAAAATCGATGCATTACCAAAAAAAAAGAGATGGCAGTGACTGTTCAGATGAGGTTGCCCCTCACGATAGGCAATGTTGCCCTCTACTGGTTAATTGCAGGTTAAAGGATCCATATTTTCACTATGAAAATACTTTTCTTCACTATGAGAAATTATTTTTCATCCCAAGGATCTTCTTATATTATTGCTTGGAGCAGGAGGCAGGTGTTGGTCCTAATGCAGCTTTATAGGATGCTACAGCTCATGTTTGATTTCCTTTTTCCCAGAAGCTGCTTTTCATTTGGGAGAACCTGATGTACCAGAAAACCAAACTTTAATTACTGTTTTCCAATGTTACGAGTAATGCTGCATTTTCAGAATTAACACTAAGAAACGTAACTTCTCCAAACCGGTTTTGCAAGTGAAATAACTGCAAGGTTTTTAATTATTATTTGCATTAGTAGAATCAGATTGTTTGCATAACACTGTAATCTGGATGCTGATTCCAGCAGCCCCCAATAATTGCCCCCTTCCCTGCCCCAGCTGGGGCAGCTGCATGATGAGCTGGATCCAGGCTCTGAGCTGGGTTAAAAATAAGCTTGCAAAAAGAGTGTTATTTTTAACCTGGGTCAGTCCCCTGTTTGGGTTCGTGGCCTGGCTGCCCAGGCTCTCATGTGGGCGTGGGCTGGCTTGGAGATGTGGGAGACAGCAAGAAGGAGCTGGGGGGGAACCCAGGGCTGTTTAAAGCTGGAACACCTTGAAAGTCCCTTATGAAGTGGATGTCGAGCTCTCAACTCAGCTGTGGGCCCCCCTCTGTACGTCTAGTCTCCCTAAAAGCCTTTTCCAGGACAAACACCACTGATGACAAAGCTCCAGCAATGTTCAGGCACTCCGTGGTGGTGATGCCCTGTGTGGCTGACCTTTCCAAGAGTAAATTCTTTTCAAGTCTCGTATTTGCAATTGGTACATCTTGGTTTTTTTGCAGTCTGGCTCAAATGTTTCAAATATGTTTAAACATGTAGAAACAGGAGAAGATAGTTGCTGCAAATGACACTTCAGTTTTGCTTTGCAAGGTGCATTATAGCTAAGTGATTAAAGATTTGGAGGCTTTGGATACATACAGTACACACCACTGTAGATAATTCAATATTTGAATAGCAGCAGCTGATGTAATGTTACAGCATTTAACTGATCTGTGGTGTCGTTCTGCTCTTGGAAAGGGGAAAAAGTTTGGACCTTTTTGGGGATCTATTTGTTGAAGTAAAACTTGTCTTTACCTCAGGGGGAGATGTAAAACTGAATGACTCTTGGGTGATTGAGATGAATTTAGTCCTTTCAGTACTTAGAGGGGGCTTATAAAAAGATGGGGACAGACTTTTTAATAGAATCTGTTGAGACAGGACAAGGGCTAATGAACTAGAATTTAGAGAGAAATTTAGACTAGATCTAAGGAAGAACCTTTTATAATGAGGATGGTGAAACACTGGAACAGGCTGCCCAGAGAGGTGGTAGTTGCCCCATCCCTGGGAGCATGCAAGGTCAGGCTGAACTGGGCTTGGAATCGAAGGTTGTCCATGCTCATTGCAGGAAGGTTTGTCTAGGTGACCTTACAGGTCTCTTCCAACCCAAACCATCCAGTGATTCTATAATTTAGCTGCAAATGTGCTGCCTGCGTAGTGGTGGGGAGCAGCTCTGCATCCCCGAAGGATGGGTGAAGGACAGATAGGGACAGGCATAGGCACTCCACAAATAGGAAGCACAAATTAATCTTCTGGAGGAAAACTGAGCAGCTTTGTAGTCTAATCCAAGTTAATGAAGTATTTGATTTCGGTTGCCGCTGTTTAATGTTTAGTGGCACTTGGACGCAGCCCCTCTGCTGTGCTGATGCTTTCACCCCAAACAGCAGAGTAATGCTGACAGCAGCTTTTAAGAGGGAATTTTCTTGCAGTGTAACACAGGCCAGCTCAGCTTAGCAAAAATACTAATTACAAATCCTTGATGACAGAAAGTTAGGGAGCTTATGGGCAGGGGCTGAAGACAAACTTCCAAAGGGATGCTGTTTCCCCGAGTCCAAAACTAAGGAGTTGTGCTCTAGGTTTTAATATAGATTGCCACCTCTTTTGGGACAAACAATGGGTTTGAACAAGTTTGCAAACGGCCCCTTCACCACTTTTGTCTCCGCAGACATCTCTAAACGTTTCATACCAATTCCTACCCTCAGCCATGTGCCCTTTCCTTGTGCTCCAGCCACAGCTGCCTTGCACGCTGGAAGCAGGAGCTGGCTGGACCTCCACCTCAGAGGGGTGCTGGCAGAGCAGGCAGCAGGCAGGTGGGGTGCTGGCAGAGCAGGCAGCAGGCAGGCAGCATCCTGGCACCTCTGAGCACAGCCCGGGCTCTCCCGGGCTGGTACAGCATGATCAGCTGGTGTGGTGCTGGAGTACACGGTCCAGCTTTGAGGGGTTAGTTTTGGATCAGTTTGAAGGAAAGAAATATGCATTACAGGGATTGTCTGTGTTTTTGTGGGTTGTTTGTTTGGTTGGTTTGTTTTTTTCTTGGTGTATCATCTTTCATGGAGCAATTGAGCTATGAACCTTGCTTGAGGAGAGGACAGTCCTTGCTCTGGGCCATTTGCAGAAGAGCTGCAGGTGGAGAACACCCCAGGCAAAGCCTTGGAGAGGCATATTGTGACTTTTCACAGACAAAAAGTGGCATAGTTATAAGGACTTGTGCCAAAACTCACAGGCAGGTACTGTTCTTGTTGCAGAGTCAGAGCCATGCCCATGCTGTCGGGAGCTGAAGGCTAAAACCTGCTCTGGAGAGTAGCTCTCACAAGACTTGATAAAGCAGGACAAGCTCTCCTGCTTCTTCTCTGGACTGTGGTTGATTTAATTGGAAATTTGGGAGTATGGAATGGCTTTTGTGCTTTTACATTTTAAGTTGGACTCAAGCAGCGAGTGTTTGCTGGGAGATTCAGTAAGTGCCTTCATGAAGTGTGCAGTGCTGTGGGGATGGTGGCACAGCTCAACTCCCAGAGCAAGGGAGCTCTGCAGGGGCATTTACTGCAAGCAGCAGATCAAGGACACGTCAGGGTGCTAGAGAGCCAGCACACAATGATGCTGCAGACACGTCACCAGGGAGAAGCAAGATCGTTTTGACTCTTCCCAGTGCTAACCTCTGCCTTCCACTCCAGCTCAATTGGACTAAAGGTGGTGAGACTGGTCTCTAGCACAGTTTGGAGTCTTTTATTTAGTATGTGTAGAGCATCTCATTTAATGCCTGACTGTGCTGTGTTAGTGTGTCTGATCAGGGTGTCTGCAGTGCATGCACACAGAGAACTTTGAGAAGAGCCTCAGCACATTTCTCATTCCTGCATCTGCTTGCCAATATACATTTTAAACATCAAGCAAGACTTTGCATATCAAAAAGAAAGCCATGCAGTTGGTTTTTCCAGGGGAGGGGAGGGGTCTCCTACTTCTGGTGCACTATAATTTATTAGGAAGTGAACTCTTGTCTGGTTTTGGTATGAGCAACTGGTGTACATGAGTTTCCTATGCTTTTTGGTTTTTTGCTCGTGGCATTTTATAGGCTTCATCATCATAGACCTGGTGTCATCAGACTGATACATGCTTCACTGCTGTCTATATAGCATGTAAAATCCCATAGCCTCTTACAGGAAATGCCAGCAATTCTACATCTGGTATTTTCTGAGCTTTTCCTTGCCCACTAGCTAAAGCAGTGCCCCACACAGGGGGAAAAAATCTGTCCTGCCAGCCCTCTCCTACTGCGTGGAGAACTGTGCACCCAGTTTTACATGGGTACAGTGCAGGCAGGCAGTGTCTAAATGCAGAAATCCTTGCAGTTACCATCACTTGTGTTTTCCCTTGTTTGCTTCTGCCTTCAAAAAAGCCTGAGTGTTGAGTGTGGGGGCCGGGCATTTAATCACACAGGAAAAAGGGTCCTCTGCATAATATCCATCACGTCAGGTGCTCAGACGCATCAGGGAGATGTGAGGCACGTCTTGGAGTCCTCCTAGAGGACCTCCAGTGGAGGCCTCGGGTGCCGCATTACACAGAGAAATGACTCTTTAAACATGCCTTGCCTCCTTTTCCTCATGCCCTCAGAAGCATCCCCCCACGTACAATTACAAGGTAAAGACATGCAACCTCTTTGGTTTGGAAGTGTCAGTGGTTTGGTGCACGCCACAAAGTGGGTATTACTGCTCTTGTTCCTTACTGCATACCTGGGGCTTTTTCCATCTTCAAAGCATTTTCCAGCCATGAACTAAGAGCACACACATTAGCTGAGAGCACACACCCCTCCCTAAGCAGCTGATGCCGGGCACATCCCAGGAAAAACTTCCAGAATGTGACACACCACTTTTGATGCAAATAAAATGACGCTGTATTTCATCAGCTCTATTAAAAGTACTTAAGTAATTGAATTAATGAAACTTTAAAAAGCCTCTAAGAGACAAACGTGGTACACACCTTTCTTCTCACTTTTTTTTTTTTTTCATTTCCTGTTGAATATTTTTGGTTGACTTTATCTGTTATTTTACTGTATGCTTTTTGTGTGTGGTTTTGCTGGGTGGTTTTTTTTGTGTTATGGTTGCTGATTTCTCTGCTTTGCAGCATTGGTACTGTTACAGTTTCTGCAGTGAAAGAGTCATCTGCAAAAGAGCATGAGTATGACTAAAGTACTTCATCTTTCATATCAATTTCTGCAGACATTGGGGTTTTATTTCCATTGTGTTCATTTGCCTTTGCAGTGTGTGCCTGCCTTTCCCCACGGACTGTGCTTACCTCTTACATCTTCAACCTGATTTCCCATCCTCATGTGATCCTTCATACTTCTCTACCACCTTTTCAGCTGTGGATGTCCAACATCCAGCCCCTCTGAACTGACATTGGCTTTGTTTTTCTCCCACCATCCCTGTAGCCATCTTGGGTATTTCCTCAGAAGCGTCCCCCAAACCCTACAGTTTTTCCTTGAGCAGGGCCAGCCCATTCTAGGCAGACAGTCCAGGTGGGGTGGGATGAGATAACATGCTCTGCACAGGACAGAGATATCACCCAGGGCCATGTGCTAGGCTTGCTTACCCTGCCTTTTGGGAAAAAGAAGCGGTGGCACCAGAGTTGCCATATCTAGCTGACTTTTTTTGGGTGGCTTCAGTGTGGTGAGAGGCTTTGATGGAGCTTTCTACTCCAGACACTCCCTGATTGGCAGATAGACAGGACAATCCATGAGCTAACCACAGCCCAGGCAGTAGTTTTGTGATACCCAGTTTCCAGCCCATTTTTGGTTTGTTGTTCTTTTTTTTTTTTTTTAAGGTTAAAGTTAAGTGTTTCGGGTGCAGCTCACTTTTCTTGCACTCTTCCTTTTTCAGGTGAGGCAAACGAAGAGGCCTTTGCCGAAGAGTGCAGACGGAGAGGACAACACGCCCTGCCTTTCCAGTCGACCAACCCTCGCCTGCTGAAGCCTCACAAGCCTGCCAGTTCCCCCAAATATGCCTATCATTATAATAGTGATGAGGTGGAGGAGCAAGACAGAAGCCGGGTTACGAGCAGCTTGGAGAGCCCTTTTTATTTATCAGGTGTGCACAAGCATGTTGATGAGAAATGCGCAGAGAAGGATCCATCAGCTAGTCAAAAGCCAAAACCTAAAAGCCAAGCAAGAGTCCGTTGCTGTGTGTTGACTTAGTCAGCTTCCCAGTAGACAATAAACAGCAGCTTGTGTGCCTTCATCCTGCATTAGCTCTGCTCTTCCGTTTAGTCTAGATCCACAAACGCCGCGGGATCAAGGATCCAGGGCAAATATTGTTATGCTGCCAAAGTGCCTGTGCTCTTTGTTTTTAAAAAAGAAGGCCTTTTAAAGATTAACTAATCACAATACTTTGCACATTCATTTATTTAAATTGTGCTTGGCTTCCTTGTCAAGGGAGAAGTTCAGCAACTTTATATTATTTCTGGAAGCTGCAATTTTAGGCACCTAAATCCTAATAGAGAAGGCTGAGACCATTCAGGCAAATGTGGAAATGTGGCTATTGTCCCAGTTATTTTTGGAAGTAATTAGTCTTTTAATATATTTCCTGTCTGTAATGTTTTGGCAATATAGTCCAGGGGCTATATTGGACAACAGAGCCTCATAAATGCTTGATTTAATTTGAACCTGTGATCAAAGATGATCCAGGACTGCCAGGACAGGTTTTTCTGAAACATGAAGATGCCTTTCTAGTTGGATGTCCAAACCAAGGGCCCTTCTTAGTAGTGTTGAATTAGGTGAAGTGCTGGGAAGTGTGAGTGTATGGGTCTCCTCAGGATAAACACTGTGCATGAAAAACATGCACTGTACCCCAAAACATGTGCTCATGTACTCCCAGAACTGTACCAACTTCTACTGCTTTTATGAGCCTTTAGATATAACACTATCTTCTGTAAGGAAGACAAAAATATCATGTGGGGTGTGAACTTGAAAAAATAGAAACACTCAGATAAATGTCTTCTTGATCAGTTGCTGGAAGTTATGTCTATTTACAGATAGCTAACTTGAATCTTTAAAAAAAAAAAAAAGTGTAAAATTTCTCTACAGAAGCCTGAATGTAAACTCTGGGCTGATGTCCTGAAATCTCCCACACAAGGGGTTACAGGTTTTGTCTCCCGTGTCTGTCACTGGCAAAACAAACCCCTAGCTCTGCATCTGGAGACTTGAGGTTCTCTGCAATCATAACAATACTTTGTAATGATTTCCAAAAAGCACCTAAGTTTGACATGCACCTTGCATTTTTTGGGGCAATTTTTAAGATTGCCTAGGACATTTTCTATGAATCTATTTATGCTCCAAGATGCACAAGTTTGCACTCCAAATTAATTTCTGGAAGCATTTGTGAAGTCACAAAATCAACTCTACCATTAGATTGTGAGTTGCCATAAGATATTCAGGGTGAAAACTTGATTGCAGTAAGATTAAGATTTTACTGTTGCTTTAAATATTTTGCCTGCTGTTCCTCTGATGGACAGGGCTGCTGAAGGACTGGTCGAGTCAGTCATAAAAACCTACGTGAGTGTCTTAATCCCTCCCTGGGGAGCTTGTGCACGAGCCCCGGCCAGTAACGCCGTTCTCGTTCATGGGTGTTCACCTCTGCTGACCGCCTTGCCCAGCCAAGAGGCTTCACCTGCACAGCTCTGGAATTATTACAGACCATTTACTTGCTCCTGCTTGGCTTCTCGTGGATCACTGCAACAGCTGCCGTGCTTACACGGGCCAGCGTTGGGAAAGAGGAGCCTCTTTTTCTGCCTTGGTCCAAAGCCCACTCGATTCAGTGGAGAATTGTTGAGTTCAGTGGCCTCAGTCAAACCAGGCACCGTTCCACCTCAAATCAGATGGTTTTGCCACCGCTGGTGTGTGTCTCTTGGCAGTGAGGCTGCATGCCAGTGTTAGATGTTGTCCCAGTTAGAGCACCTCAAACAAATCCTCAGTCGTTAATGATTCACCTGCAGTGAAATGTTTTTCTTTTCTCAGCTTTAAGAGTGGGAATGTTTGAGTTTTAATTGTAAGTCTGTGTCAAATTTAAATGAAGGAAAATGGGGATAGATTTCTTCTTGACTATGTGGTGGGAATCCCTGTGGAAGTGGCCATCTCTCTTTAGTGCCTAAGGAGAAAGGCTGGCCAACTTGTTTAGACTGGCAACCGATATCCAGAAGTGAGATGAATCCTCTCCCTAGTGAGGATTTCCAGTCATTACAGTGGATATTTAATAAGTTAGAGTCTAATTTGATTCTCCATTTAATATTGACACTTTGTGTTTTAGCAGAAATTGTTCTGGGTTTCATAGTGTTCCTGACTTCCTAATGGCCTGTTAGAATAAACCTTCACCCCCTTGTGCTGAAGTCCCTGCATATCTCAAACAGTTCTCTAGCTCCAACAAGTAATTTTTTAATAAGAATTCAGATACTGCAAGTAGTGTGCTCCCTGGTGGTCTGATGTACATCTGACTGGTGGTATCCAAGCGGTGTCCAAGTGGCATTAGTGCCAGCTGAGACTGGGGGCTGTGGCCAGTAGCAGTAGACACAGCAGTAACTACCACTAAAAAAATCACTTCTCTGGATTTGAGAGTTTTGACCTTTATGTAGCAAGAATGGTTAAAATGTTTAATTGTTAAAATACTGAAAAATACATGATATGAAAGACCATTATTTGGAAGATAATATTGCAAGGTTTGCTCTTCCTTTTGAATGAAATAGCTTGCATTAACCTGAAACTTACAACATTAATAATTCATTTTTGCTGCATTTTTATCCACTGGCGTCCCTGAAGAGGAAACCACTTTAAAAGAACTAGCTTAACTAACCTTGATCCTTTCCTGGCATGAATTCCTCGGCTGGAAAGTTGAGCTATTTGTACTTTATTTCATACTTAATGCAGTCTCCATTCTTTTTACCGACATACGGTTTCCCAAATTACGCTTTACTAACTGGTAAAAACAATATGCTTGGTTATCCAAAATAATTACTTTGTAATTCCCTCACGTACCTGTATTTGGGCATGTAATGGAAAGAAAAAGGAAAGCAAAGCCACTGTTTTCTGTGGAAATCTAATACATGAGGAGGTGTGGAGATGGGAGTTAGTTCTCTCTCCCTTTGCTCCACAGCGGCGTGCCGGTGGGACAGGATACAGCTGTACTCCTCTGTGGGCAGGGGGTGGGGAGATTGGCTGGTTGCTCCCTGGCTTAGCCAGAGCTGCCTTCATGCATGGTTTTTTGGCTGCTAGTGTGAGAGCATCCCGTTACCCATTTGCTTCCCATAAAAGGTGGCTGGGTTGCACATGGAAGGGCTTCCAAGGCTCCGTAGCCTTGCAAGCCTTTGCTTGCCATGTGAGAGTTAAAACCTTTGCTTCTATTCAGTAATAGTATTACCTTAATGAATAGAAGTCAAGCAGGTTATATCTGGCTTGGTATATTCTTGTAGCAATTCTAGGCAGAATTGGGAATGGAAATGGTATGGTGAGCAAGCATGAAGGACTGCCCCAAAAAGTCATTAAAGCTTTTTAGTCCCCTAAAACATCAAAGTTGGAATTACATCACTGGGCTGGCCAGTGAAACTGGAGAACTCGCCCCTTAGCAGTGCAGATAATTAAATAGTGGAGCAGCATACCTAGACAGGGTGGAATGTTTTGTCACCTCGGGTCCTTCTGTAAAGGCTGGTTCTCTCCCTGCAATGCTCTGTGGCATGGGCAGGAGCTGTGGAGAATTAGTAGGTCAAATTGTGGTGTCTGTTGGGCAGTGGCTCAGGCTGAAAGAAGGGAATGTGAAAGTGTAGTGTAAAGCTGTAATTGTCAATTGAGTCACATGCATGAAATTATACTGAAGCTGTGATCTGGGGTGAGTTTTTATAATGGTATATGCAAGTGTGGTCAGTCTAACAGATGGTGGCTGCAACTCAGAAATAAGCTAGCTACCTTTGAAACAGCCATTTATTGTTTTGACTAGATAGATATTTCTAAGAGCAGAAAATTAGAAAGCACACTGCTGAACTCAAAATGCAGGTGACCTGCTGCCCTGTTAAAGCTCTGTGTGCATGCTGGAGCCATGACTGCTTTCATGGTTCTAAGGATGGCAAAGAAATGGCCACAGTCTTAGCAAAAATGTAGTGTATCTTGAAAACTACTCTCTCTGGGACTTGAGCAGAAAAGCATGAATCCCTCTCACCTCCAGCCTCAGTTCTTCAGAGCCTGGAAGTGGAAGGAGGCTTCTCTGAAGTCTTCATCTTTACAGGAGGTCTTCTGTAAAAATCAGACCATGGCCTTTATTAATGCCTGATGTGTGTTGAGGAGCAGCAATGCTGCGTGTTAATTGTTGGTTGTGACTGAGTACCTTGGTTCCTTCTGCTGGCTCCTCTGCTCTTCTGTGCTGGCAGAAGGAAGGTGGAGCAAACTCATGGCTGCTCTGCAGGCAGATGTTAGGCAGGGCAGCAAGAAGTAAGATAGCACATAGGGGTTGGGTAGGAGTGTTTTCCCCAGGACACTTGTCCCTTTGGATCAGTTGTTCAATGTGCACACCTCCCCTGAGCTTGCTGCTCAAGAACGTGACGAGTTTCATAGTCAGTGACTGAACAAACCTGTGCCTCTGGGAGGTGCAGGTAGCAGGGAAGTAGAAAGCCAGAAGGAAAGTCAATCTGGGACACAGTAGAGAGGCTTCCTAAATTGTGTTGGTCCTTGCTGAGTGGTTCGGGGGGTTGCTACTAAGAGTTGTTGGAGGTTGGTTTCAGCCTTCAGCAGCTTTTTGAAAGCCTTCTGGAACAGCTTCTGTACTTTTTATGGGTTTTCTGGAAGTAGAAGAGAAGGGGATAAAACAGAAAGAGTGGGTCAGCAGATCCTGTTTGTTTTAGACAAGGTTATTATCCAGGCTGTAAATCGGATGTAATTCTAAATGAATTCTTGCTTCATCCATCTCTGGTCCTGGCAGCTGACAAAAGCAAGAACATACCAAGTTAGACTGGTATCTATCTGCATGTGTGTGAATCTGTTTTCCAAATGCCAAAGCTTGGGGAAGCTCTCAGCAACCTATCTCCCTCCATCCTCCCTAAGACTCTTGGTCTAATGTATTTTTAGGGTGGAAATTTTTATTGTAGATGGCTGACAATTAGGTCTAAGGGTGGAAATTTGAAAAGCCCACCTCCAAGGACAGAACTGTTTGGCTGAAGCCAGTTCAGGCAGGCACTAACAGTGGGCAGTCTCCATGACCACTTTGTGATGCTGGCCACAAAACAGGACACAGATGCACTGCAAATTAATCAAATAGTAATGAGACTGCTGCTTTCTAATTCAGATATTATTTCTCTCATGACTTTGGGGCTAGGATGTAACCAAGGCAGCTAAACATGCTTTTAATTAGTGCTGGTTGAAGTATTTGAACGAAATGAGCACCGAAGGGTTACATCTTTAGTGTTCAATTTTTATTTTTGCTAGGAGCTGCTTCACTTGTTTGGGTCAGGTTTTTGGCTGTTATCACCCAGCATAGCATCACTGGAGCAAATACACTGCAAAGTTCAACCCATCCTTTCTTCTTCAGTGGGGGTAGAAAAGGAAACGGTCGAGAGTGAAATTATTTATCACAGCCGGCTCAAACCAGAAAAGACCTGCAGTTTTCTCTTGAGGAATATGCTGTATTTGTGTGTTATCTCCTACTTTGGCCAATCTGTTTCTGTGTGTCAGTGATAACACTTGAAAGATTTCCACTTTTCACCCTTATCATTCCAGAGGCTAGTAGGAGACTGTGTTGTCAAATGCCTAAATATCTTCATACCGCATTGTTTTAGCATTTGAGTTGTTCCATTTATAAGACAATGAATTATGCAACGTTCATTTCAAGTCATAATTTACACTGACCCACAGTATTTTTAAGGATGAGTTGCTGGAATTGCTTTCAGAATCTCAAAAAAATTTGAAGAAAATGGATTATTGGGGAAAAAAAAAAGTATAACAGTATCAAATGGAATCATGGCTGGATGTAGAAGTCTCAGAAATACTGACACTGTAAAGAGAATGAAACATGAGAAAATTATGAAGCTAATAACCTGTTAGGGTTTAATGATCCTTTCCCAAATATCTGTGTTAATGTTTCATAGCTATTACATGAACTAGTTCTGATCAGCTGATATGATGCTGTCTTTCCACCCAGTAAAGGCAAGAATCCTTTGAATAACACTCCTCCGATGACTGATTCTCAAGAGTCAGCACGTCTCTTCCACCTCCGTGGGCCTCTGTGGGAAAGCAAAAAGATTCCTGAGCCCTTCTGGGATGTTTCTTACAGCAGTAAATTAAATGCCAAGGGATCTGATTTTTGACAATGCATAGGTGGCTGGGGGCTGACATTGAAGTTAACTTCATGGGAGGAATTCGTAGTTAGGAGATGTTCGCGCAGTAACCCCAGGGACAGGATTGTAGCTCAGGAGGGTGGCAAGGTCCAGGGAAAACACAGCATCATCTGCAATTTTGCAAAACACTGCCAGGTGTTCTCTTCCTCAAACAATAGAACTGGTTTCCACTCTAACTTAGTGCAAGCTCATCACTCATGGCAGAATTTCTAAATAAATATCCTGCTTCTTGACTCAAATGATTCCAAAAGATGAAGTCATGCTGTTTATGCAGTGTAGGAGCTAGAAGGATAACCTAGAAACGGTTTCCCTTTGCTATAAGGGAGTGTATTTCCTCTAATGCACAAGCTTTTGATAATGTCTCCAGTGAGTTTATTTCAAACGCTATCTCAAGGTTCTCTCCAACTCTGTAACTGAAGAACTGCAGTTCCACCCTTGGGAGGAGCTCCAATTAGGAGCAGACTTCGTCCACAGCGTGGCTCTGACCTCCCAGCACTTCCTTTTCCCATTTTAATTTTGCTCTTGGTGCTACATTGATGGAGAATGGTGCACCATTGATGGTGACATGGCTTCCTCAAGGTCATCTCTGCCTGCCTGCAGGCAGTGTGGGGGAAAGGAAGATTTCCAAACAGGTGGAGCTGTGTCCTTCATGAGCTGTTCCTCTGGACGCCCAGCCCTGCCTCTCAGCTGGCTTGCAGGGGCTCCTATGCTCCATGCTGGCCCTGTTCACTGGACTGTACTGATTCCTAGTGGCAGAGCACTGCTGAGCTAACAGTTCCCTCCAGCTATATCAGACCATCATTATCTGAAGGAAATGTTTGCTAGCTTTGAGTTAAGATTTGTAAGTGCACTTAGATAGATGTGGTGTTTGTTCTGCACAGTTCACTAGCCATGCAAGTCTGCTAGCAAGTTTCATTTTACTGCAAGTTTGGAGGAAAGGGTGTGATGCAGGGCAAGAACTGTTTCTCAAGCATCTTTGGTGGGCAGAAGAAAACCATTGAGATGATGATCACATGCCTGGAAGCTTGTGCCTACTGAGCCTGTAGCAAATCATTGTTGCTTGAACTTAATGCTTCCATGCACCATTGGAACTGCAGTGGGGTATAACCTATGGTGCACAGTTAAGCATGAGCAGGCTGACCTGCATATAAAACACATATTGGTAAACACTGAGCACCTTCTTATTCACTCAGGATTCTTGTCATTCCCTAGTCTTAAAATGGAAATACAAATGTGGTGGTAACTCTGACTACTGTGAGCAGGAAACGCCAGTACTTAAATATCTCCTGCAGTATAAGTCTTATTTATTGCTTGGGTTTTGAAAATTATTCTGGTTTTGCATGTACTCTAATTTTGAAGCTTTTCCTGAATGGCTTTGAAGTCTTTTGAAAGTTCTTCAGATCTTTTCAAACTTCAAAGATTGGTAGTGTTATCTTTCTGTCCTATGTAAGGGATACAGTAGAACTGGGGATATAGTAGAAATGATTGTTTAAAAAAAAAAACACATTCGAAAGCCAGACCTTTTCCTTAAGATTCCTTAAACCATTCAGAGAATGTGTGCTAGAAGGAAAAGTCCATGAATGCTGTGAATAGTGTTTTACAAGCCATGTTTCCTCAGGGTACAAAGAAGGCAGCAAGAGGAGGAAGCAGAAGCAGAGAGAGGAACAGAAGAAGAAGAAGTCAACCAAAGGGAGTTACTAAAATGGACTTCTCTGCCATGCCAATACCTTTATAATAATGACATGTTACATTTGAGCACACCTCTTTTGTGTATATTTTTTGATTGTTCACACTGCTAGCAAGGAAGTGACTCATGTTTAAAACTGTACTAAAATTGCACTATGTTATTCTTCTTAGTTTCACGGGGTGGCTTTCTTGCCAGTCAGGTTAGAGAATTCGAACAAGGCTGATCTTGGGTAGAAGTGTGTTATGTTTGAAGATTGGAAAGTGTTAGAGAATTTCTTACCTCTTTCTTCCCTGGGACTAAAATGACTCTAGTCTAGTGTTTATTTGTTTTGTAGGATATAAAGGGTTGTGCAAATGCCTGTTTGTTTGGTCACTCTGGCATCAGCATCAGGCCTGTTGAAAGAAGAGTCCTATTCCCTCATGTCATTGGGAGTGGAATTGAGACATGGGATCTTGTAGGGTAATTTATGCAAGCTTAATAAGTCACTTTTATGGTTGTGTTTTTTCTTCTCCAAGGCTGGACAGCAAAGGTTTGTCCCTGCTATTAAAATGTTCCTTCATTCTAAATTGTATCATGAAGTTAAAATCTCTGATTTTAAGAAACTTAGTGTAATTATGGTCTCCTGTAAGCACTCCTACTGATTTCCTTAAGCATAGTTGACTCCCGATGAATCATTTAGTGAAATCATTCCTTATTTTAAAAACTTATTTTCAGAACCTAGAGACAAATGATCTACGTGCTACCTTAAAGCCGCTCTTTGTTTCTGTTGAGTAGGTTTTAGATAGCAAACATTTTTTCAGCATCCATATAAGGTTTTATGAAGTTGTTTCTGCAAAGAACTTAACCTCTATGTAGGAAAGCAGTTTGCATTGGTTTTATTGCAAAACTAATTTTTTTTTAGCTTGAAAAGATATCTTCAATTTAAAAGAAATACATATTTTCTGGTGAGATTACTTTCTTGCTTCCCATACTTGTCTCATGTGCATGACACGTTGCTTCCCTTAACCTTTTAGTTTGTACAGAGCCCTTCTGATGCCTTAAGCATTTACCCGCATGATTCTTGTCAGTGTGTTGCCTCTTTTTTTTTAACCACCAGGTAGGACTTAGCAGCTCATGGTTTTGTTTTGTTTCTCTTGTCTTTCTCTTGCCAATGCGTTGTTGATGTAACAGACTTAAACCTGGCAATATTGAAAATTCACAGTTCCTGGAGAAATTCACACATCCTAATGTTTAAAAGATGTAGGAATGCACATAATGGTGCAAAGAAGAAGCTAAACAGAAAAAGTAAGTTTGCATTCTAGCATGATTTGATATAACAAATTCTGGTGTCTCCTATGTCTGAATCATAGTATAATTTTGGTTGGAAAAGACGTTTAAGATCATTGAGTCCAACCATTAACCTAACACTACCAAGTCTACCACTAAAACATATCCCTCAGCATCTCATCTATATGTCTCTTAAATACCTCCAGGGGTGGTGACTCCACCACCTTCTTGGGCAGCCTGTTCCAATGCTTGATAACCCTTTCTGTGAAGAGTTTTTTCCTAATAGCCAACCTAGACCTCCCCTAGCACAAGCTGAAGCCTTTTCCTCTTGTCCTATCACTTGTTACTTGGGAGACCAACCCCCACCTTGCTCCAACCTCCTTTCAAGGAGTTGTTGAGGGTGATAAGGTCTCCCCTGAGCCTCCTTTTCTCCAGGCTAAACAACCCCAGTTCCCTCAGCTGCTCCTCATAATACTTGTGCTCTAGACCCTTCACCAGCATCTCTGCCCTTCTTTGGAGACACTTCAGAACCTCGGTGTCTTTCTTGTATTGAGAATGCCCTAAACTGAAGGCAGTACTCAAATGGTTTAGCTTCAAATGCTCACATTACCCAGTGTAACCTTATGCAAACATATAACCATACCTGAACTCTGTTAGGGTACTTAAATTATGGTTAATATGAAATAAGACCGAGTACTGGTTTTCTGTCACTTAAGTACCACTTTCTTTTTTTTGTTTTGTGCAGTGTTACTAATATTTAAAAATAAAGAAAATTATCCTTTATACTTTGTCCTTTTGCACTATACTGTAGACTACAGCTGGCATCAGTTGTTCATGTTTACTTTCAATTAAAGTTTAGAGTGTAAGCACAAGGGGGAGAGTCTGCATTCACAGGACGCCCACAAGCATACCAAGCTACTCCTTTTGCTAAATCCATGAGCAAGTTGATGCATTCCCTGTGTCAGATGGCTCATACTGGAAAATAAGGGTTCTTTCTGTCTGGAAACATCACTATAAGGAGCGGATACCTCACAGCTTGAACATTTGCTGTTCAAGGAACATTTTTGGATTGCATCCTATTTAGTACATTTCTGGGAGAAGTCCCTCCTGGTATCTATGCCAGTTTTAAGTTATTAGTGCTCCTTATGTCTTGGGAAAATGGTGCGTGCTTTGGAAAAGCAGGAGAGGTGGAGGAAGGGAGAGATGGCACCAGCACAGGACTGGTCTCCCTGGGGCTGTCCCTGTGCTGTGAGCAGCCTCACGTCATAGGACAGAGTGACTCTGGATCAGGAACGTGCCTCGAAGAGTTAGAGCAGGCTGGGATTTGGTACATAAATGTCTTCTGGACTCTGATCCCTTTGTTAAGACTGGAAGGGGGAGGATGGAGCATTAATTAGTTACGAGACCTGAAGGTAGGCTCTAAATTAGTTAGAAAGCCTGTCTCACCACGGGTATCCTTATCCCACCAGAAAGGTGCTGGTGTGCTTGCAGCTGGGCTCCTACACCCTGTGCCTCCTGTGGGGAGAAACTGCTGGGAAAGAACAGGCAGAATGTTTCCTATAACTACCTAGAATCTGCCCAAGCTTGCCCAGAAATTAAGAAATGTCGGCCCATGGCCATTAAGCTTAATTCCTTCTTTCTCAGCCTGATTATTTCTGGATTTTAACTGAAGGGTAAGTGCTTAATTGAGCACCGTGAAGCAGCGTTGTCATCCTGGGTGTAGCTCTCCGCTCACGGAGCGATGCTGCTTGCAGGACAGCCTGGATGTGGTGCCACGTATGTATGAGCAGGCATGTGTGTGAGGTCTTTGTATCCCAGTGCATCCGTCTGCACGATGGTGAAGGCTACATGATGATATATCTGGTTACTTAAAGTATGTGTTGGGGCAGGAAAAATGCAGGTGGGTGTGAGACACCACAACTGATAACAGATGATGCTGTCCTAAGAGTGGCTGGGAACAAATGTATTGTGAAAGTTGGAAAAAGCTTCCTAGCCATCCTACAGTTCTGTGGAAGAGTTGGGGACAGAACAGAGCTAATTTAAATACAGCCCTGACACGATTTAGAAAATATATTGCGAAATGATTCTTTACAGAGCAGATGCCTGAGGTCAGAGACACGAAGTTTTTTCAATCCCCTTAGTATCCCATAAGAAAACTAAAATAGTAGGATAGAGACCACAAAGTGAGTTGAGTAACAGCATCATTAAAATTACCTGCCCTAGACTAGATGGTCCTGTTCTGGCAGGGGGGTTGGACTCAATGATCTCTGGAGGTCCCTTCCAACCCCTGACATTCTGTGATTCTGTGATAAACTGAAAACAACAATTTTAAGATATGGGGACACAACCACAAACAAAATACCAACAGATAGGAATTCTTGCCCCTCCCTTAGAAGCTGACTCTATGAAAATGGTTTAAATTCTATTGTTTTTCTACACCTTTTAGAGATGTTCACAGTCTGCTCATTGAACTAAGGTTTGGCAAGACTTTCATCTTAAATAAATGATCTCAGAGTGATAAATGATAAAAATGTATTTTTCAAGTTTTTGCTCAGTCTGTGCTTTGTGCTGCTGGCCACCTCTGTGGGCAGCTTGCAGACCTCTAAATCCTACATTTAGAGGTAACACAAAACTCTGTTTTTCTCTGTCAGCCTGGCTACCTTTATAGAGACTTGCTTTTTCCCCAAATTTCAGAACAGTCTCCTAAGCCTTTGTATGTATTTTTGAAATAACACACCGAAAAGAAGAGAGATACCCAGAAAATGTGCAAGAAGCATCAGGGAAGCCCTAAGCTGCCTGTTTTCACAACCACATCTCAAATGTGTGACTTGTGCCCACTTGTTCTTCAGGAATGTTTCTAGACATGTGCCACCAAACTGGTGCTTATCAAGTGGTGGGGTTAGCTTGTTACTATATTGAATGTCATTATCTTATTCTGCCTGTACAGAAATGTATTCATTTCCCTTTTTTCTCCTTTGTTTTGTTTGCCAGTTGCACAGGACTGTTTACTCCTGGGATGTGCAAGTTGGTCCTTCCTGCACTTCATATCTCAGTTATCTTCCTTTGTGTGCAGTCCTACTTTATGTCTAAACTTAGCTCACATTTTAGTGTTCTATCACATTACTTTGCCTGGGGAGCACTTTGCTGCCCTGTAACTTACACGTTGATAGAGAGAGAGGGTGGTACAGTTGCCCGATATTAGCTATATTTAATTCTTCCCAATAAGCAAGTTGGAATCTGCTCTTAAGAGACTTTTTATCCTTATTTGCACAGTTTTGCTTATTGCTACCTGTAGCACTGAAAACTGTAGGCAAGGCAAGATTCCTCTCCACTGATGAGAATTAAAACAGGGCACTTAAAGCCACATACAGATCTCAATTTTAATAAATGCTCATGTTTGAAACAATGATTGATTCAGATGCCTTGTGTCGGCACACTAAGACTTCTCACAAGTTTTTCTAGCCCAAAAGGATTAGGCCGGGTCTAATCCAAAAGGGATTAGATATTGGGACATGTCAGATTTGTTAAGTATCTTGTTGGTGCCCTCTTAGCCACTGTCTGTGAACTACTGACAGTGGGAGAAACTCTTTCAAAGGGGTTGAGCTCACCTGAGATGACATTTCCAAGCAGGGGGTAGGCTACCTTGATGCTCTCAACACAAGCAGAGACTGCTCATGTTATTTTGCACATCTTAACTACAGCATCAAGTATCTCAGACTTCTCTTCTCCCTCTTCCAGAAGATCTCATGCTGTCACTGCACAACTGGCCCAAAAAGCAAGAAGTGAGCATGAGAGGAAGAGAAAAACTTATGCTCTCATAACCAGTCTAAATGCTTTGATTTCAGGAAAATGTATCCATGTCTGCCCGGAAGTGATCACAGATTTTCTAGGATGTCTCCAAGGAGGGAATGGGACCTCACTGCACTGGCTGGATGTTTAATTACATCTCTTCCACGCGTGTTTCCATTGGTATACACATGCACCTTTCTACTTAAAAACATACATAATTTTTTCCATCCCTTGTTTGGGAAGTGCTCATCCTTTGGTCAACGCAGAGTGGTTTGCTTGTTCTTTTGGCTACTGGTGCCCACAATTCAATGAAGTCTTGTGGTATGTATTATTTTTCCATTATCTCAACATCAGAGCATTGCAAATGGGAAAATTTCTGTATTAAACAGCAAAATTTATTTCCAGGTTTTAAAGACAAAAGCTAACAGTGTAAAATTGTAGGTCATGCCAAAGCCAGTACACAAATACACCACCCCTTAAATGTATTAGGTTAAAACTTACAAAATATATGTTTCTGCCTGATTTTTGGAGTCCCAGTGTGTATCGTCTTTGGATGGTTTAATCAGTTAAGATGAGCATATACTGGTTGTATATTGCTGTATGAGACCGAGAGATATTTTGAAGCTTCTTTACTAGACTGCACGCTTAGAGCTGAGGAAGGGAAGGAGCTCTAAGGATACATTAAGGAACACTAAGCAGACACTTCCCACGGCACCTGAAAGGGACACTCACCAAAGGTGCATGACTTGAACCTGGCAGCAGATGCAAGCTACAACCTGCCATACTGGTAGTGTTGTGACAACATGGGTTTCACCACTTTGGGACTCGAGGCGAGGAGGTAAGCAGCACTAGAGCCTCCCCAGTGCTGTGAGTCACACTTTATACCCATAAAAACTAGTTGTCAGCAGCCTGGCCCACTGTCCTGTCTCCGATAGTGACTAATGGTGGATGCCTAGGGGAGAGCACAAGAACAGGCTAAGCATGTAATTATACCTCACCAAAATGTTTTCCCAGCTGCAGCACTCTGGGTCAGAGGATCCTGGATCCAGAAATGGTCCTTCTGTTGCCCCATAATTTTTTCTCCATTTACTTGTTCAACTGCCTCTTAACCTAGCAAACCATTCAATATCCAGAGTATTATGGCAAGGAATTCCTCGTCTGACTGTTGGCCAGAGAGATAGTCCCTGTGTTTTAAACCTCTCTCTGGCAGCTTCCTTTAGTTTCCTCCCCTTCTACATACTAACATTGGAAGAGACACTGAACACCACATCCTCATTCACCTTTTCCATGCCACTTGCGATTTTACACATTTTGCTCATGCTGGCCTTTGGTTAACTCTTACGTGGTTCAAGAGGTGCAGCTTATGGAACCATTCCTTGCAGAAAAGCCATTTCCTACCTTTGACAGCCCTCTCAGGTTAGGAAAGGTCATTAAACAGCAGCTATAGCTCAGCTCCATGAATTGGGATGTCTGCCCAGGCAAGCGTGACGAGCAGTTTAGGATCTTCCTAATACCCTGTTACCAGTCTGACAAAGAGAAAAAGGCCACGCACGGCCCAGGGTGCAGGAAGAGCAGACCAGTGCTTGAGATCCAGCTTGGATGCCCTCAGTCTCACTGGGCTCTCATGGGCTCCTGAATGAGAATGCATAAGCTCATGGCAGTGATGGTATCTCCAGAGCATGGGCCACACGCCTTCGTGTTCCTTCCCACCCCCTCAGCTGAAATAGTGTCACAGGGCATTCCTTGGTGGCTGACGGGACACACCTCCTGACTCAGGCACAGCTCCACTTGTTGTTCCTCAGCCTGCAAGTGTTAACTGCCTGTAGCTCTGCTGGGCTGGCAGAGTGGTCTGTGGAGGAAGTGCTTGACTGTAAGATGAGCCCAGTGTTGCCACTGCCAATTTGCCTGCTCCCATGGAAAACCAGCATTGGCAGCATGATCTCTGCCAACCAGGGATGGGTCCAGTAACCTTGGGAAGACACCTTTCTCCTGGAGTCACATCCCTGCAGGCAGTGCCTGGAGACATGGGCAGTACGACTCCATGTGTCCCTGTGGCATCACAGCAGCTTTTCCACTTCCAAGACCTTCTTCTCCAACATGCAGATGATATTTTTTATTTGCAGCAATCTGGGCTGAGACTTTCCCTATTCCCTTCAGCATATTCTGTGTGGGGACAGCTGTGTGCAGGTGTTTGCTTACTGAGGTTTAGGGTCACCAGCATCATTTGGGAAATCTCAAATGTCTGGGGAGTTAGTTATGAGGAAACATCAGTGATGGTAAGGAGAAGCCAGAGAGATGGGAGGGTGAAGGATATGAAACACTGATTCTTGAAGTGCAAAGTCAAAACTGGCTCATTGATGCAATCCCCTAAAAGATTGTGTCAGGATCTGTCCAAGCTCAGGGTGTGTCTGGGTCTACAGTTCTGCTTCAGATCCAGCTCCACTTTGAATATGATTTTGCCCAATAGGTTTTCAATCTGAGTTCAGACACAGGCTCAAGTGATAGGTAACCTCTGCTTGCTGTGCCTCTGCTCCAGCAGATAGCCTGATGTGGCTTGGAGGGAGGGTTTTTTTTGGGTGCCCCTGAGCCCATAGCCTGTTCTTTCTCAGCAGGACTCAAGTTTGGTGGTGGTGGTTTTTTAATCAACAAAATTACTTCCCTTGGAACCACAAATTTTTCTATCATGAATACTTAGGAAAATATTATTCAGCTCATGTGTAACACAAGTCTCAGGTTGCATTAGGAGATGGGATGTGATAGAACACGATGATATGAGTCACTTCATATCATGTTTTATTGTGATGTGTCAGCTAAGAAAGCTAAAGAGGTATAGGTGTTTCTACCAGCCCAATTATGAAACCACCGCTTGTTCATGCAGAGATTACTAAGATTTTCCTAGGCTAGTTAGCAGATAGGTTTAGGTCTGTGGTTTAGTAATGTTTTGTTTAAGTTGCTAACAATGAGCTGCCTCAAAATCTATTTTCCACCCAGAAGAGTCATTAGTCTCTTGCTAGAAAGAGTTAACCTTGCTCAAAAACTCCAGTCATCAGGATGGGGCTGTCTATCTTGGCAGAGGGGAAAATTTGTGAGATTGCTCTTATTTTAGGGCTACCTCCTGCTAGCATTGAGTAGAAGAGGATGATGATGCCATTGCCCAGCACTCCTGTAAAACTGAGAATATGAAGGCATGATTCAGAAAATCAGGATGTTGGAGACTGACCCTGTACTTATGAATTTAACTCAGAGAGTGACAGATGCCTAGACACAGAAAAATTCAAAGGGTTTTCAAGGTAGGCTTCTAAAGTCCATTACTGCAGGCTGCATTGTTGGCAGTCATTAAGAAGAAGCACATGTGACCCTTCAGGACATTGCAGCAGCCCTGGGTATGAAATTGTGTCTATGGGATGTGGGTGATGGAATTGGTGGAGACCAACAGGTCTCGGTCCTTCTCTACCACTGATCTAGTGAGACTTTCAGCCAATTGCTTTGCCTCCGGCTGAAATGCCCATGGATTGGCCAAGGCTGCACAAGCAAACAGCCACTCAACTGGGCAGCCTGGAAGTATCTGGTGTACACGATCTGCTATGGGTTTTTAGTTGTAAAAGTTTAGGTAAATTTTGACAATAAGGATTCGTAAATTCAACTTTACTTGTTACGTTATTTAACTAGGAGTGGACTCAGCAGGGGAGCTGTATTTTCTAGCCCCTCACACAGACAGGGGACATATTTGGGGCATATGTTTGGGGGTAGACGTGTCTCCTTTCCCACCAGCTCCGTGGCTTCTCCTGACCATGGCTCTGGCAGACCCCATCGCTTTAGCCATACATCTCTCTGCAGCAGCAAACACTCAATTCAGTGAAATGCTCTGGGGCTTTTGCTGTGTCAATAAACAGAGGCCAGGGTAGGACCTTTCCCTTCGTTTTTATACCATGGTTTGAACTCCCCTTGTCTAAGTGTCAGCCTCAAACTATTAACCCCCTGAAGCCCTGGTCTGAGGAGAAGGTTTCCTAGCAGGGCTGTAAATGCTTTAGAGGAGGCTTCTGGGGAGGGAAGCTGAATAATGGCAATGTTAACAGACCTTTCATTACACCCCCGATACATCATTACTTAATTCCTTTGCTTTTGTCTCCTGTTTTTATAGGTTGGTTTTTGGTTGTATTTTTTTCCCCCCTGATCAATAGCATTCATCCCACTCAGTGAACAGGCTTGATACTGTTTTTATGGTGTGAAAATTACTGTTGCTTTGACTGGCTCCTATTACCAGGTGACACTGCTTGGCAGAAAACAATGAATCTTCCTATTATTTGGAAAATAAATGTGATTTATGGGAGCAGCAATCGATAGTGGTCTGTGTCTTGACGTCAGAGTGCTTGCTTTCTTGAAATAAGGCTTTTACCTTTGGAGTGTGAAGGCTGTTTGTCAAGTGCTGCAGAGCAATTTATAATATATATATATATTTTTAATCTCAGCTTTTATTATGACTATTTTCACAGATGATGGAAAAGAAAACATCTGTTGTCTTTTTAAGGGTTTGATGCCCATGTGGAAAGCAGTTGTGTAGGTGTGAAGTTAAGCACGCTGGCAGGGAAGGACATAGTGTGGGTGCTGGAGATGATGGAGGGAGGATGAGAAAGGGGAACGCTGACTATTGAGCACCTGCTATCACTTCCCTTCACCTCCTGGAGAGCTGCTGGTCATCACTGAGGATTTATTATTAAACCCCCACAATACTGATAGCAAAAAATGGGCCAAT
Organism: Merops nubicus; assembly: GCF_000691845.1. NCBI lineage: Eukaryota > Metazoa > Chordata > Aves > Coraciiformes > Meropidae > Merops > Merops nubicus. Next base: position 69,644 of record NW_008582006.1, read on the forward strand.
TTAACTGCATGGAAGCAGAACCGCTTCACCTGATAGCTGTGCAAGGCATTGCCTAGAGATGTCTGGGGAGGCCTGTGAGGCTGTTCCTGTGTTTACTTTTCACCCTTGTTCTTTTGTGGCAACGTCTCTGCTGCCTACTAGTTGGCCTTAGCTATTGTGGGCCAACTCTGCTCCCAGACAGCGCAGGTGTGGGCCCTCTTCTTACAACGCCCATGCTGAAAATGTCTTGTGCTTCTTGAAGAACTAGTAAAGAAAAAGCTTACCTACCTGGGAGCACTTTTTGTGCCTCTTAGTGCAAAGGAACTATGTCCCCTCAAGTCTTCTCGACTCTTCAGCTTATTCCAGGCTTAACGGTGTAAGTACGGTCCTGGTGTATTCACACAGAGAGAGCATGTTGTCTGTCTGAGTGCATATATCAACGCTTCTGCAAGCAACTACAGCTGAAACCAAACCCTGGGCTCTTCTGTGTAATCATCTCTCCAATGGCAAGGAAGGGTGGACACAGGCCCCAGGGCAGCAGAGCTGTGGGTCACCTTAGCTGGGCACAGGGACCCCACATCTCCAAGGACGGATGCTCTGGGAGACCTACGATGCCCAGATGTTGCAGAGCCACCCAAGTGATTCCAGTCTGGGCTGGAAATTTTCACCTCCTAGGAATCAAATTTATCCTCGGCAATCAATTCTGTCCTACAACTTGCTTCATAAGGGGCTATGAGTTTTGTAAAATTACTGGTGAAAGAAGCCCCGTGTCCAAAAAAGTGCAACTGCACCTTTGCACAGGGAAGGATGAATGCTGAATATACACCTATTACTGCTGCACAACAGGCTAAAGGCACAGGGCCCAAATTATTCCTCTGTATAGAGCTGAGCTGCTCAAAAAATAGTTAACCAAGAGCTTTTCATTAAGGTGTTTTGACAAAGATCAGTGTTCCCACAGGAAGCAGGTACATCAGATGCTACGAGGTTGATCATTAATTTTAAAATGTCAGTTTTCGGTCGAGTAAAGTTTTGTTCTGGAAATGTTTTCCTATCCTTTCCTGCTAGCCTTCTTGCTCTGTGGACTGATTTCTGGTCAAGCTGAAATGACCACCTGAAAGTTGTTTCTCTCTCCACAGAAATAAAACCACACGCATACACATACCTCTGTCAATGTACCTTAAGCACCCTGCTGGGTACTTTCAGCTACTTTTCTTAGGCCGACAAAATGGATACTGTACTAGCAGCTAGGAGAATGAATCAAACTGGAAATGCCCTTTTCAGTCTTTAAACAGTGTAATTAGAATATCTTTGTGCAGAGACTTTATTTTTCAGGCCTCTGAGTTTATGTTCCGGTAGCTCCAAACACTGGGGTGATCTAAGTCTGACTGGGGTCTCCTCAGTGGAACTTCCTTTGTTTTATGGTCAAGGGAGGAATATTATGAAAATCTGATCTGCTACATGAGGCCATATAACATCACTTAATGATGCCTGCATTGCAGTTATGATCTCATGGCAAAGCCAGAGTGTATCTCACAGAGGAACACCCAGTCACAACTGGAATGATCATCTCTTTTAGGCGTCATCCCTTACAGAAGATACTTCAGTTCACTCAGTTCCTCTAACAGCCGCTTCTACCAAGCGACTGCCTGGCTGGCTGCAATGTCTTTACACAGGTAGGACTGTGTCTGGCCAGGACTGAACACAGGGTTTGTGCTGAGTTAGCTACAAGGAATAGATTTTAGTGGGTAAAGTAGCATAAATACAGCTGCCAGGGTAGCTATAATTATACAGACTTTGATAAATATAATTACACTGTTATTAAAGGGACTTTGGTGTAGTTTATTTCTTCAACTTGCAAGAGCTGGATAGAGATAGAGAGCTGTCAAAGGGAGTCCACTGTTTTGTTTCCTTATCTGAAATTAGAGCCCCAGGACACAGTTGTATGTACTTTGAAGATTAATTTAAAATAAATACCATACTTCTTATATCTGGCTCTTTCCACTGTCTGGGATTTTTGTCACGTGGATGTAGTTATTGCAGGTGCAGCTTTTCCTGCTGTTCCACTTTGCAGACGACGTACTTGTGTGTGTTCACCTACCTGGCTGTTGGTGCAGGACTCAGACTGTGTGTTTTAGCACTGTATTTCCAGAGATAAGTACTTTTACTGGGACAATGACGCATGAACTTGAAGAGGTGTTATACATTAATTAAACCAACACAGATACCCTGAGGCAAAATTCTGGACTTATTTAAGGCTTCACATATGTAGCATAAGCTATTGCTATGTGTATCATTACGCTGAATCTCACTCTTAAAGGATATTTTATTTTGATCAGGAAACAGATTAGCTGAGAAACAGAAGTACCATCTTGCTGCCTCAGAATCTGGTCATAATTTGACGACATTACCAGGATGTGTAAAAGACCCTGAAAAGGTCTTCCTATTTAAATTAAACCTTGTGGAATGCACAATGCTTTTCTGAATGGAATGAACCATCCCTTAATTTAAGCCTGGCAGTTGCTGTGCTATTTGCACTGATATATAATGATGTTCAGTGAATTATATCATGATGCATCCTTCCAAGTGCAGTGGTGAACAAATCCCATCAACCCACATTACTTTAAAGTAGCCTTTGCCAGCTAATTTGTATTGCTCCAAACATGGAGCACTTTACTGTGACAAGTTAACTCAAATACTTGCATAGTAAACCCCCAAATCCTGCTATCATTTATGAGCCTACAAAGAGCTTTGCTCCACAAAGCTTAATGTACTCCTGTCCGGTTCCTGACTTCATAAATAAAGAAATGCTCTGCTTTTCCCCTAGCAAGAGGTTGTTGTGTTCCTGACTCTCATCAAATTGAAAATGCTACTAAACCAGCTTTTTGGAATCAGCCAAGAGCTTTCTACTTTGTAAGCTACCTCATTCTTATTTCTGATACAGCTGAATTTCCTAGCACATTAGCCTAATTTATCAGCTCTGTAAAAAAAATCTGTTATGATTTCTTCTTCAGAGTCCTTCTGGTTTTCTTTGATTCCTGAGCATTTGGGGCTGCTGAAGCACATTTTTTCCTGGAGGAATCAGCTCTTACAGATACGAAGTTCAAAGTTGGAAATTTGCTGGAGTAAGGGTGAGCTGGAGGCAGCAAATGGTTTGATGTATGATGCATGGCCACATTACAAACATTGCTCTGTATTGCGAAGGTGGCTTTCATGGCTAAGAGAGTAGCCTCGGACTGAGAGGATCTGCATGCAGTTCTTCACTCTGTTCCTGCCTTCCTGAGTCAATCTTAAAGTGGTTACCAGTCAGCCTATCTCTCTGTTTCCTGTGCATAAAATAAGGTAATTTAATCTGTTTCTCTTGCACTTCATTCGAGCCATTTAGCTCATTAATTCTTCAGGCCAGGAACTCAATCATGCTGTTTCACAAGGCAAGCACACAGAGAAATAATGTGGAGCAATACAGATTAAACAGTCTTGTTGGCTTTAAAAACGAAATGCAACCCTACAGAGTACTCCCCCTTACTACCAATACGAAGCAACACATTTCTCCCTCTCCCTGAAATTTAGACACACCAGAGGTGGAGGTGGGTGAGGCCTGTCCAGTGCCTTGTGCCACTCTTCTGCTGGTGGCTGTTGCATCCCCTATCATTCTGCCTAATTGTATTTGCAGTGCAAGTATTTGTACAATCACAGCCACATCCAAGGGCTTTCCCAGATAAGGGGGTTTACTTCACTTCCATCCACAGCTGTTTGCAAAATAATGTAATTAGTTCATCCCATGTTTGTCAAGAGAAAACAAAACTGAGCAGCTTAAATGGCATTTGGAGGAGACAACACATTCCTGTCCTTTGGCATAATTCAGCCTGTAACTCTGTCCAAGTGTTCCTGTGCTATGAAGTCCACCACTCTGGGGTGTGACACAGAGAGCTCTATAGGAAGACACCTTCTTGATTTAGAGCAACATTTCAGCTCATCCATCACAGGAAAAGTTATTACACTCCTTCAGTTATTTATCTTCAGCATTTCTAGCCTGTCCTTCTGTAGGTACTCATGGTTTTGGGGTGCGGGCTAGTGCAGAAGCAATGTAAGCAGTTCTCTCCTGGCTTTCCTTCAGCTCTGCCCCCAGCATGCTGGATGTAAGTGCCACTGGAGTGGAACAAACCTGTAACTGTCCTTTGTGAGGGGTTTAAATAGATTTTCCTGCTTGTTAGGCAAACCTAATGTAACCCTAACCATCCAAGCCAGCTAGTGTGCTAAAGAGATACTGTAAGATCTTGAAAATCCAAACAAAAAGGAGGAATGTTTAAAAAGTCCCCCAAAACAGCAACCTTTAATGGAATTGGCTTAGCTAAATAAATAAGAAGCTATTGCTTGTGGAAAAAAAAAAACTCAGTGATTTCCCCTGAGGTAAAAAAAAAAAAAAGGTCTAAAAACCCATCCCAACCCATAAACCCAAAGAAACGTAGACTTGTCAGCACAAACGGCAGAAATTGGAGAGAGCACTCAAGCAAGAAGAGGATTAGGCCATCTCCTATCAAAGCACACATGGACAGGATTTTTACAGCAACTTAAACAGAAAGTGGCAGGGGTTTAGGCTAGGGTTTTGGTTGTTTCTTTTTCCCATTTCCAGCTATAGCAAAGACTGGAAGTGAAAATACACACAATACAATCCCTAAGGTAATGTCTTTTCATCAGGGCTGGTGACTACGTTCTCCTCCTATGTCCATCAACTTTAACAATTATAAAACTGCTCCACTTTGCACAGTGACGCCAAATGCAATGTGAAGCATTTTGGTTAAATGAAGACCCATGTCCCACGGTGCTAAACGTGAGTGTGAGCTGGTCTGGCTCTGAGAAGGAAAGGACATAGATGCTGCTTGACGGGTCCTAGATGCTGCTTGACGGGAGAGAGCTGGAAGCGGCTACGTTAACACGAACCCCGCCTCCTAATCCCCTCTGACCTGGGCTCCTGATCCGAGACACATCAGCACTCAGCTATTTGAATCTGCTCAAGCTTCCAAAAATACCAGGCATGCCCTGAGCATACTCGCATTAGCGCAGTGTCTGCCATGAGAATGTGGGACAAGCTTGTTTGCTCCATGCCAGAAGCACCAGACTTGCCTGCTGCGCCACCTCCCTGATGCCACAATGGGAGACTATGGGACTGTATTTACAAGTACTGAAAATTGGGCAAATGATTACTGGAGTGTGAATAAGTGATTTCTTATTAAAACTCCACATTTTTTTTACCGAGACTTCAGCATTTCAAACTATGCCTTTGATCAAGTGTGCAGTTGGCTGAGCATTGAGGGGAGGGAATTGATTGCATTTCTACTGTACAGCCCTCAGCTCTGGCACAAGTCACTTCATTGCTCTGGTCCTCTTCCTTACAAGGTCCTTCCAGGGACTGTCTCCTCGAGGCTCAGTCAGCTTCAGACCTCTCTGATCCTGCAGCTTCTCAAGTTGGGCTGGTGGCAGATCTTGGGGGACACAGACAAGCTCACCTCTGCTTGGTTCATTCCTTGCCTTTCTTACTCTATGGCTCCTGCAGTCATTTTATAATAAACTATGCCAGGGCAGCATAACTGGGCATCTTCACCTGCCCATCTTCAGCCCTGATGGTGCACTGTCTATTTGGTGACTGGTCCTTCACTATCACACTGTGACTCAGACCTGCTCCCACCTGTTTGTTTCTTTAGCCCCTTTTCCCATAAAGAGAGAACAGATATTAATTTGGAGTCTACTTCTGGGCTTTCAACCAGCTCTTCTAAAAGTTGTTAATTCCAGGACAGACACAATTTTCTCTCTCCTTTTAAGCCTCAGATTCTAGTGCTGTTGAGGTAATGTGTCTCTGTCTAGGTTTTTGTTATAAAGCCTTTGCCACCCTATCACTGTCTCTGTTTTTCTATTTTTTTTTTTTTTTTTAATTTTCCTTGCCACTCTATCGTCAGCTGCAGAAAAACTGTTATCTCTTTCCTACGGGCAGTGCATGAAGAGATAAAAAAGCAATTCCAATGCCAAAGCTCAAAGTCTACCTGCCCAGCCTTCAGCCACCACCCTTCTCTGGCTAAACCTCTAGGTGTCCTAAGCCTGGAGACTCCTCAGGTTCTCCTGGGAGATTTGCCTAAACATCTCCCCGTTCTGCATTCAGATACACACAATCACCAAGTCCACACAGCAGCCTGCACTCCTGCTGGTAGTCACCAGTGAGGTGCTCTCTGCCCATTTGCACCTTCAGAGCCTGCCCTGAAAAGGGTCACATGCCTACAGATGGTCTCAGTTTATGCTTAGCAGATGAAACCTGCTGAGATGGAGGAGTTGCAGGTTCACATCCCTCAGCTGCCCGAAGACTTCAGTGCATTACCTTCTGGATTTCATCCAGTGTGGTTCAGCAAAAGAGCGTCCCCAATACCTGGTGAGCAAGACTCCTACAGCCCATAGGCACTACAAGCACCGTGTAGTGGGCCCCACAGGTCTGCAGCAGTAACCTTGCCTCTGAGATATCACATTTTGTAGGGAATGGTAGACGTGGCCTTAACACCTGCCATCACTAGAGACCTCTCCATAGGTCAGCTTCACATGGAAGTGGGCTTTCTTAGCTCCTTCCCCTATAACACTTTGTGAACTCAGTTTACCTTATATCTTGATGCCATTCCCTAAGGTATCTATCTGACTTGCAACAGTGCTCTTTTTAGGTATTAGAGTGCCCAAATTCTGCTTATAAATCTAATTCTAAGTAACTCACCCAAGTTAAATACATCATTTATTCCAAAGCTATGATATCAATCCTCTTTGAATTTATATCACCCCTTGTGGCAATATAATTGCCTCAGTATATGAAAATTATCCTATCAAATAGTATTCAAGGATGCTTTCTATCTACATACGGCTAGCTGTAATAAAGAATTCCTTGCTTAATATGTGGTTAAAATAGATTCCATAGCTTTGTGAGCTTATACATTTAGCTTCAGGCATTTTATTATGACTGGCACTAATGATAAGCTTTCAAACCAAACATATGTGTATTGTTCTATATTGTTAGTAAAATGACCGTAAGTCCTGCTCTGCCTAGTTTTCCTGTTTTTAAAATCCTAACTGGGATTTTATAGACCAGTTACTGCCTTCTTTGAACTATCTCAGATGAATAATTCTGATGCCAGGGAAACATCTAATTAGTACCTCCCTCAATCCCTGGAAAATCCATTCATATTTAAAAAACTTAGAAGAAAAACATATTTCCCAGTTCCCAACTGTCATTTGCTCCTTACATCGTACTTTTGGAGCACCACCAGGAGCTCTTAGTCTGCTCGTGGCATACATAGACAGCCTTTTCAGCATAACCTGTGGCTGTGGACATGACATAGACACATGAAAATAGTGGTTGCCGATTCTGCTATCAATATGCTCTTTGACCTTGACCTCTGGCTGGAAACCACTATATTATTAATTCAGATCTCATGATGTCTCTTGTCTTTACCTGTAATACATGTTCTGCGTAGGCTTTACCACTAAGCACAGGTTATAGATTTCACAAACTGGGAACAAAGTCACATTGTTAGCATGACACCCCCAAATGCCACCCTGTGTGCTAGGTTTATCACAGGAGCTATTTATTCTTTTCACGACCTCAGCACCTTCCTACTGACCCAGCACAGGAGCAGAACTAATATCAGAAAGCGCTAAGCTTAATATTGGTGTAGAATAATTTTATTTAAAATCAGTAGCCTAAACTCCAGTTGGATTTGTTTGCTGAAATACGAGCCCTTGGTGCAGCACAGATACAATTTTGTGTGTGTGTGTGTGAGAGCATAGATTCTTGCTTAGAAAGATTTATCTGATATTAATGACATAGCTGCATTTAGATTGCATGAATCAGTACATGCCATAAACTGCTTGAACACTCGTTAAACCTGATGAATTAAATAACCCTTCTGGGCTGGAGAGAGATGTTGCTGTTATAGTTTATGATACATCATATATCACATCAGTTTGTTATTGTTCTGCCTATGTTATTTTATGTGCAAAAGGGATAACGCCATCGGCAGCGAGTCCTGCTTATATTGGAAAAAAAAAAAAGATGCTCCACAAACAGAAGACAGTGCAAAAAGCCTGGAAATAGGCAAATCTCCTAGAAATCTCTCTGACAGCCTGAGGAAGCACTGGAGGACTTGTCTATATGGAGAAAGAGCCTGAGGAGTATTATTATGGAGTAGTCATTACACTGTGGGTTTTTTGGTGCTGTTTTCAGCAAAATAACTTGTATTCTGATATTAATTCCTTTCATTTTGAGTGCTCTCCCTTTGGAAGTGTTGCCATGGGGGCTGCTTATCCATTGCTTGAGTCTCTTAGGTTGGAGTCTGGTACTCGATGATGCTGATATGTGTTTCTTCTGTTCCCGGGGAGCACTGAACTGGGGCCCAGATCTGCATTTCAGTGGCTCTATAAACCATTTGAGGCTCAAGCGAAGGTAAATCCTCTTAAAATTGCAGACCAAACATCATCCACTTTGTGTTATCTATATAAGCTCTTTTTTAAAGAAAAAATTATTAGCTGGTAGCACAATTCCTCCAGTTCTCAGGTTTACACTTTTGGTCAGCCATGTATGTATTGGCTGGCTGAGAGAGCTCCTATCATCCTGAGCCAATTCCCAATGGAGTCGAAGGGGTCTGAGCCAGGCTAGCTGCCCTTGGCTGTGAACTGTAAAATAAATATTTCTCTTAAATACAGAGCATCTTGACTATTCCAAGAATGTCTTAAAAGCCAGTCTAGGCTATGTCAGCTCTTCTTCATATGCAAAGGGGAAAAATCCTTTCAGAACTGAGGCATGGGAAGTATGTAACGCTAAGATGTGTCATTGTCTAAACTTTGGGCAGGGTGGGATGTTAGGGAAGGTTTCCAGGGAACCAGAAAAACTTTCACAAACTTATTGGCTGACATCCACGGCAAATGTCATTCCAGATATGGCAGAGAATTAAGCAGCTCTATAGCACAGTAAAACCACATCTAAAAATAAAGAACATAACGCTTATGTTTTAATTTTAAACGCTAAAAATTCAAGTGCTGTGAATGTCAGTGACACTGGAGAAGAAATTACAATCCCTGCTAGTATTTAAATGAATCATTTGCTGTGAGTCTGGTTAAAACCAAGTTAAGTGTGTAGATGCATTTAAGTGTGTGAATTATTTCCCAGTTTTAGGAAGGCTTAAACTTTAAGTAATGTACAATGTGCTTTGCTAAACTGTAAATGAAATTTCTCTCACCTGGCCAGTGATGGGTTATGCTGTGATGAGAACATGGCATCTCTGTCTTAAAGTGTCTGTTTTAAATCTAATACATAGCTAAACAGAGATAAAAGCTACCTTTCAAAGAAGTCCATGTAGGACTCCAAAAATCCTCACTCAGGCTACATAAAATTATAAAAGTAAACAAATAGTCAATACCTCTGATAGACAAAGTTCTGCTGATCTAGAACCTTAAGAATATTTAAATATTAAATTGGTCCTACTCCATGCAAGACATTTTCCTCTATTGATTCTCCTCTTATATGCCCCTTTGCTCCTTACTCCGCTCTCTTTCCATCCTCCTATGGAGCATCACTGGCCTTGATCCTCAGGTCCTGAATTCTTTCACTGCTGACAGCTCTGAATTACTGGATTGCTTGGGGTGCAAACACTTGTAGGGAGCTGCCCCCATCAAGCCTGCTGTCTAAGCACCCACTGCAGACAGTGGAGCTCTTGTCAGTGCAATCCATTGACTCGCAGGAATATTTGAGCTCATTTTAAAGTACTGACCAACCTTTGACCAGTTGACTTGCTCTCTGGGCTCCAGGTGGTCAGAATGACATGGACTGTAATGGGTCCCTACACACCAGCCACCCTGGCAGACACCTCAACTTCTGTGTCATAAACAGGAGCTGAATTCTACCTTTGCTGTCCAGACTAAAATCCTGGCACATCTTTGTGAATGCCCAGCTGGTTTTGGTTCAGTTTTTAATCTTTCCTCTCTTCTACATCCTTTCCTAATCACGGCAGGTGATAACACTGCTCTGCCTGTCACTCAGGCTCCCAGCCTGGCCGTTACATTAGCTGGGATTTAGCTGAGCTGTGATTACTGAAACTCTTGATTTCTGACTTCTCTATCAGGCAATCCTTCCCAGCAAGGCACACAGGTAAATCTCTTCTCCAGACACCCAGTGTTTCACACCTAAATCCTTGCAGGCTCCTTTCTGTTGCCCTTGAGAAATTCAATCCTACTCATGGGCTATCAAAGGTGACTTTCTAGCCTGGCCCACCTCTCTCCTTTCTTTTCCCACGTTGATGTTTTTATCAAATAACATTGAAAATAAGCTTCTTGCCTTGGCTCTCCAGGCATAGCTTGGCCAGTTCCCTACCTTCTGTACCAGCTTTCATGCCTATGAAGGCAGTTACTCCCTGCCAGGGTGCCATCATGCCCTTGGTAAACTTTCCAGCAGGAACCTGTATGCCTTTTTCCATTGGGCCCTCGGGCTTGGGAGAGACATCTTGCACACAGCCACAAAGCTGCATCATTACCCGTCTTCAAAATTCTTATTTAAATTCTCCGTTTCTACAGGGCTTAAGAAAAAAAAAAACAACAACCAAACAGCTTTGATATTACACATACTACAAGAGTATATTATACTAAATAATATATTTGTGCATGATTTCACATATTTTCTGTATATTACTTCTTACACTTTGATTATAAACTCTTTGGGGTAAGAATCACAAATGGGGTTTATTAGTGAAGACAAATACATCATAAGGATAAATAAATGAGGGTAATAACTCTTTAGTTTAAGAACATGCTTAAATTTCCTGTTTGTCTGATGTTGTGAACTCCATTAGGAACCATGAGTGTTGACATCTGTTTGCCTAATTCATTGCCATTTTTGCTAAGGTAATAAGGCATGTTGCTAGCTTTGGGAGTCGTGAGAGCACCTCATTGCAGTCAGCAGTATAAACCACCGATTTTTCCTTCCATACTGCATTTTTTTGAGAAGCCACTGGAGGGACACCTCCGCTACAAAACTAAACCCAGATGCAACCTGCTCCAGCCCTTCCAGCCTCATCTGCTCCTGCTCCTGCTCGGGTGGGTGACTCCAAACACAGGCGTTATTTGGCTAATTAGAAATTATTTCTGGTTTAAAATCGGAGACCTAACATGACTTAAAGTTATGATAGTTCCATAGACATTAGACAAAAAGAAAGAAAAGAAAAGATGCTCACATCACTTTGGACCGATGTTGAAGCTCAAAGCCTCACGGGTGGGGCAGAGCACCCTGTGCATTGGGTGAGGCTGGCTCACACAAGCAAGGGCTGCAAGAGCAGGCCAGGACCAGCTGTAGCACAGGTCTGCAGCCACCGGACACATTTAGTTAAGTCATCTCTGATGGCCAGGATGTTCCTCTTACTGCTGCAGGTGTTTGGGAATGATGATCAGAGGTTTGGGAATGATGATCAGAGCAAAGCTGAAATTGTCTCATACTGGCTCCCCAGGAGCTGCAGAATTTCCCTTTTCCACATCAAGACTACTCCTGTTATTGCAAGTTGACTCCTGCAAAATCACACATTTTTCTAAGCTAAATAAACTAATATTTATGGCTATCCATTACTTTTCCTTAAAAAAATAATAGTCACTGAGAAAGTGGCAATCTGAGGAAGACATGCCACATCTCTAAAACATATCCCTGCGCGAATACAATTCTATTTTTGTCTGAAACAGAAGGCAGGAAACATTTATGTTCCTGAGTATCTAAATTTATCTTGAAAAGAAAATTTATTAAAGTCACCATAGAAACAGAAATTTAGAAGTATTAGAGTTATTCCAGTTGTTACAGTTACTATTTCCTCCACAGCATGTTCTGTTATATAGCAAATAATGAACAGCTCAAGATCTATTATAATCTTATTCTAGAGATTTTTGCTTTTTGATGGAAAACCCCCCTAGCTTTTGTGGCATGTAAAACTTCCCTTTCACATCCCTGCCTTAATTTACTGAACAGAAAGAGAAAAAAAAAAAAAAACCAAACAACTTGGAATATTTACCTGAAAGTAAAGATGAAAGGAAAAGGTTTGAATTTGCAGTGCATAATTTCAGGGTGTTATCTGAGAGTGTCTGTCAGTATAAAAAATGCCTTTTTATTCAGTGATTGATAAGCAAGCTCCACGGCTAACTGTACACAGCTAATGAAGAGTCTGCTCTGCCTGGTGGTCCGGTGATCTCTCTGAATCATGTCAACAGTTGTCACAGCCACTGCTTACAAAGCCATTTTTAAAATGAACCCCTCACTTATTTGCAGGACACCATTTCTGTAGCATGACTTCTTTAACTACAGCATCCCCTGGTAGACCCAGCATTGTGTCCTTGCCTGGGATGGTTCCCTCAGGGGTACAAGGGGATGGCACACGCACTGCTGCCGGATTGCCTCGTGTTGATCGCTGCCATGTGGAGGTGCTCGATATGGCAACTGTTTTAATTAGCCAGCTTTTTATAAACAAGCATCCTGCAAATTCCAAACCCTGAAATAACTGGTTTTATGCGCTAAACCCCAACTTTTACCATGAAAAATATTCTGTGAGGTATTAAGCAGTCTATACGCCCAGTCTTATTCGGTGTAGCCTTTCACGCTCACTATTTAATACAGCAGCTACTCCAGATTAACAATGAGAATTTCATCATTTACAATAAAGTTAATATAAATGCCCTATCATGGAAGCTTCACCTTTTCTTATTGGATGTTTTTTTCCAAAAGCGACAATGTAATCCTGTATGCACAGGTTATATTTATCACAGCTGGCTTAGGCAGAGACAGAATTAATTAGGAAGTGTCTCAAATGTCAGATCATTAAATGAAATTGTACAAAGGTAAATTGTAGTCTTCAGCAAGCAGATATCTCACAAAATGGTCCTTGAAACAAATTGCAATCGCTGTAAAATGTTCATTTCTTCTTTACAATTGCTTATAGGGACAATGTATATGGTTCCACATAAACACTAAAACTTTCTAATTCGACGTGAAGGTCAGCACAGAGGTCATGATGTTGAATTTCTTTTAGTCTCTGAGGAATGACTAAACACTAAACAAATATTTAATTTGCATTTTACATTACTATTGAATAGACTTTTCTTCTTCGAAATATCTTCCTAGAGTTTATTTCAGTTCTTTGTCAAAAATTTACAGGAATAAAAAGAAAAAAACAAGGTATACATAACAAAGAGCTAACATTGAATAAATTTGTCCCTTTTTACTATTTTGATACCAAAAAAAGGTACTGTAATAGTGAAAAAAAAAGGGAAAATGCAGCATATTTCTATCTTCACATCCTAAAGTGCCAACTTCTCTAAATATTGATATGAAATCAATATTTAGACTCAGTAGTAGAAACACATTTTAATTGGAGAAACTCTTGTTGTATAGTCTTTAAATCTTGCCTGTGAGGTTTGTTATTTTAATGCACTATCTGATTCCAAGGGCTCGGAGGAGATTTCTGTACCAGGATGCTAACTCTTACCTGCATTACAAGAGGTAACAAATTAAGACAGAAAGCAGCATGTGGGGGATAACATTATTTTCCTCTCTTCTCCCCCTTCCCTCCCCAAATCAATCTGTTTAGACTGAACCAGCTTTAGCTGCAGCATCTAGGCAACGTGTTCTGAAAAGTGATGTTTTGAAGGGGCTCCCAACCATTTGCTGGGGTATTTTGTAGGGTGTTTTGGGCACATAAAGCCCCTTATTGCTTACTGGCTTTGCAGCACTGTCACAGTGCAGAACACGCCAGTGTACATGTGCAAACACTGGCAGGTAAACAAGCCCTGCTTGCTGCAAGGGCTGATGTGACGGAGCTGCAGTGAGGAGGGAAGTCGCATTAAAAACAGGCAGACACTTTCCTCCCACTGCTTCTAGGAGGACATATCAGATCCAGAGGCAAAGGACATGAGTGGATAGCAGCAAAGGCAGTTATTTGTCAGCACAGTGTTGAGTTTGTGTTATACGGATGTTAAATAGAGCTTCTATAAAGCAGTGGTCCCAAAGATGCCAGAATTTATTTAAGGGGCTTGTTTCTTCTTAAGATTCCCTACAGATCTGCAGTTTTTAGTGTGGGCACCCAGAAGCCTGGCCTCATTGTGCTAAAATCTGTGGCTCTTACACTTCACCAATAACTGATAAGAAGGACTTGGGGTTGACCACCCTCACAGGGACTCTTCCCTGGGATTTCTCCTCAGTTGAAGGGTTGTAGAGATGGTCTTTTATGCCTCTCCTCTTGAGGTGCTGCAGTTTAAACCCCCAGCCCTGAATGAGGGTTGGCATATGGATGATGTCCACAACCAGGCAAGAAAGACCCTCCTGATTGGTTTTCACCCAGGGTCTGGCCAGCCTTGGTTGGGAACTGAACCACCAGGTGCCCCCACCTTCTATATTAGCATCTTTTCCTGCCTCCAAGTTGGTCACAGAAGAGCTGACTCTGCTTGCAGTAGGGTTGGGGGAAGTTAACCTATACAGTGTATGTGCTGTGTAGGTATTCTAGTTGTTGGGAGGGCTCCCTGACTGTTCACAGCAATTAGACTTCCCAGAGATGGTGGGACAAGATCGAAGTAGGAAGAGAATTATGATGCTGTCTCCTGGCAGTTACTATATGATTGGGATTGGGCTCATAGCCTGGCTTACTCCTTCCCCCATGGCCTGGTTTTGGAATCGACTTGTTCCCTTCTTTGCTGTGTTATGTGTTGTGAGTGAATACATTGGTCTGTTCATTCCTTCAGTGGTGGGCCACCTTGGATCTCTTGCATACGATCTAAGACCAGAGGGAGGGGTCTGGCTTATGTGTTGCCTGTTACTGATAATGTCCCTCCTAGTTGGGCAAGCTGTCAGCAAAAGGCCTCTGCAGAGCAGACTGGAGAATCTGTTCCTTAATTTAGTGACTGCTTGAAAAGAGAAGTCACCTATGATGTGGAAGGCCTTCAACATTTTTGACGTTGCTGTCCCAGCAGCCTTTGGAAGAAGGGCGTTTTCATTAGAGAAGCAAACTCAGATTCCTATCCGGCTGTCTCTGTCTCCTTTGCACAGTGCTGGAGAGGGGCACTAGGCTCTGCCCCATCTGCTTCCCAGTCCTAATTCACTAACTGAGAGGTGATGGTAGCTTGGAGTGAATATGTGCCTCTGCACTTGGTACATCACTCCCTGGGACTGTACTGGAAAGGGATAAAAGCAGCCAGTGTACTGTAGGTGGCTCTGACTGACAGGTGCCAACACTTGTAGATATGAAGCTGGAGAGCTTTGAAATTCAGGTTTCAACTCTGCCCTTGTGACTCATCTCTGTTAGACGGTTACAGCACAGATTGGTACCCACAGGCATATGTATGGGAGTTGCACCTGAGGTGTGAGATGATATTTGCTATGTTCATAACCTGCTGTAACAAAAAGTGTTTCCACCTAGAACTTGGCAATTCTCCATTACACCACCAGCCTTGCAGAGCTCAGCGAGACTGCCAGTATATGCCAGTAAAAATGTCTGTGCACTTAAAGGAATCCAAAAGGGACTGACCATCAGCCTTTAATCTTCCACCAATCTTGCTGAATTACTTTCATTCAATCTTCCTTTGTGTTCTTACCTGATAACACACTTATCCCTTCCTGCACGTTGCTCCCATTGAAAGCACAAGCCTTAGTCATCTGTTAAGAGGGTACAGTGAATGTTACATGAGTGTATTCTTGGATTTCTTTTTTTTTTTTCCCTTTGTGAACTGTTAAAATTGCTTCTTGAGGACATGAATGCCTTTTCTGGCAGTCCCCATTCCTCGGTCTTTGTCTTTGACACTGAGGACATTTGAGAGGTACAGGGCATGTTGCATGGGAGCATTCGATGTAGGAAACTTACTGCATGAATCACAGACATTTTGTTTTATTCATAAAGAAGAAATAATTGGGGAATTTGTTTTCTCTTAAATGAATATTTTGATTAACAGGCTGATGATGGGTATTTTTTTAAAAGGAATATGTTTTTTGAGACAGCAGTAATGATAAAAAAGTCTGCCTACTTTTTCTTTCATATTATACAACGATTAGCCTGAAAGAGATATCAATTATACTTGTATAAGAACATTTTTCCTCACTGTTTTTAGCCCTGTGTGTTGCTCTGATTAAGGGGAATTGATCTTTGCTGCCATACGAAAATGGGAAAACAAACATGAGCTCAGTGATTGTATAAGATGTGCTCGAGGGCCATAATGTGAGCCAAGAGGAACGCTTTATGGCTTAGTCAGACCATGCAGACAAGTCTATCAAATGTACAATGTGTCATATACAGATTTTTGTTTAGTAGACCTTTCTGTCCCAGCCTCCACATTTATCATTGTCTCCCTGACAGGAGCTCTGCCCTGTTATCCTGACTTGTATGTCATTTATCAGTGTTAAGTACAACAAAAGAGTATCTCTTTAAACCCTCTTTACCCTTTCACATGCTTCTACCCTTGAATAATGATATCTGTCTCTGCAGCCACAAATATTCCATTTCATCCTTTCCTTTGTATTATGTTAGTTGCTCAATAAATGATTAAAATGGCATTAGTGCACTTTAAAATGAAAATTATTATATTATTGTTGAAGTTATATGTAAGAGAATAGACGAAAGCATTTGGGTTCTCTTGGCCCCTTTTTAGGGCTGTCAAATCAAGAGAATTTTACATAAAAAGCCCCCATCCACAAAATCCAAACATGGCAAAGCCAACTAAGCCCAAATCGCACAGACTCAAGCCCAAATCTGAATTTTCAGCTGTGAGTATAAATCACTGTCTCCAAAACAAAAAGTGTGAATTATGACATAAAAACAGAAAATAGCATTAATGTTCTTTGAATATACCTTCACAAATGACAACTGCATTTATTTTACTCAAGAACAATGGGGAAGGTGGAGGAAATGGGCCACAGAAACCTTGAAAAGTTTACACACGAAGTGAAAATAGTTGCTGAAAAGATATTTCCAAGCAGCATTTCATGGCCATGTTTGCTGCCATGTTTTATAACAATGGACTGTCTTTATATAAAGTTGCTAACGTGCTGGAAACCATAAACTCCACAGAATTTATGTCTAGCTACTGCCTTGCAAGACATTTTATAGAAATGTGTTAGAAGCTGTATAACAGGTACAGCTAAGGCTCAGGTTATTAATTATAGCTTGGAGTTTCCATTTATAATCAATAAAACCCCCAAACCAACTGCCAGTTCAAAACTTTGCTTCTCATTCTCTCATGTGAAAATGCACATAAATTACCTGGTTCTCACACCTCTCTTACACCTCCTGCTCTATATTGTGGACTTCTCTCCCTATTCTCCTTCTGAAAGAGAGAAAACACCTTGTTCTTCACATTTTGCCCAGCCTCCTTGTGCTCCTGCTCTCCTGAACACTGCACTGGTCAGACCTGGTCCCTGGCACTCCTCATCATTGTGCTGTATCCTTTCAGGCATCCCTTAAAGGATGCTGGGAGCTGGTGACTTGGGCACAGCAGTCAAGGAGTGTCTGAAGGACTAGAGAGTGCTGCACGGCAAGGCTACTGCAAAGTGTTTACGGGGGAAAGGCTGAAAGGATCCCTCTCACTCCTCTGGATTTGGGTCCTGGGAAAGTCATCAAGAGTGTTGACATTTGTGTAACATCTGCTAAAGCTCCTCTGAGAAAGATGGGTAAGTGGCTGAATGGTGAAAGATC
Organism: Merops nubicus; assembly: GCF_000691845.1. Classification (NCBI taxonomy): domain Eukaryota; kingdom Metazoa; phylum Chordata; class Aves; order Coraciiformes; family Meropidae; genus Merops; species Merops nubicus. The sequence goes on from NW_008582006.1 coordinate 87,343, forward strand.
CTGATGGTGAAGGTATGCCCAGGAAGGAATAATTGGATGAAAACCAGGTCACCAGCTCCTGATGCTGGTACAACATCAGGAATATAAGTAGAAATGGAAACAGAGTCATCATGTGGAAGGCAGGGCATCTCCAGGAGCTCTTGATTCCCAGTTCTGGCAGCTGAAAAGGCTCTTGGGGAGTCTAGGTGCTGGAGGTTGGTTTCCATCCCTGAGTAGATTTGCCATTTTGATTTGCTTCCTTGTGACCATTTGCTTCCAATTGCCTCCTCTCTTCTTTTGCCATTGAGTTTACTTGTTCCTCTGTGTACACTGGTCTTAAATACACCTAGCTGAAAACTGGTAGACCTTTACCAAGTAGAGGAATCAGGTTCTGGACCAGATTTTCAGTAAAGGGAAACAAAAGACCATAATAGGTTTACAGAAAGAACCATGTAATGATGTTTGTAGCATTTGTGTGCTGGCATGCCAGACTCCAGGGAGTCTGAGTCTGCCCTGGAGGTAGGGCACTGTCTGCTTCTTGTTGACGAATTGCTGTGACAGACCAGAGATCCAGGAATCAGTCTTGCACCTGGCAGCATGTAAGGTGAATAAGTCCCAACCTCTGACTTCCCCAGGAGCATCTCTGGAGGGCAGCAAGGCAATCTATCTGAGCACCCTTTCTACAGCTGCCCTGTGTGACCATCACAGTGTATGCAATGCTTCAGATGATCTCCTACTCAGGCAAAGCCTTCCTCAAAGATACTATAGCAGCAGTACTCCCAAAATGGGACACACTGCCTAACAGCCACTTCCCAGCAGAAGGACCTGCTCCTTTCCTTTTCCCCCATCTCTGCTCCCTGCCATACACTCTGGTCATTTACCATGTGTCAGGTCTGGGTCGCTCTGGATCCCTCTGCAAATGTATGCAGCTCAATAACTCAGCAAAAGCCATTTTTTTTCCTTGGTTACAAAAAAGGACATGAGTGGACTGACAGGCAGCAGGAGACAATGAGAAGGGTCTGAGGAAACTAGAGATGTGAAGTGCTGGGGTTAAACCCCCAGCCCTGAATGAGGGCTAACATATGAATGATGTCCACAACCAGGCAAGAAAGACCCTCCTGACTGGTTTTCACCCAGGGTCTGGCCAGCTTTGGGTGGGAAACAATTAGGAGATCACCACCAGGTGCCCCTGCCTCTGGCATTAACATCAGGTGTCCTGCCTCTAAGTTCACAGCATAAAAGCTGGCTCTGCCCACAGTGGTGAGCTTGCCTATGTGGCAGATGCACTGTGTAGGATCTCCAGTTACTGGAGGGGCCCCCTCTCAGGTGCCTCCTGTGGGCAGAGCCTCCGGCAGCGGTGGGATATCAGCGCAGCTGGGAGTCCGAGGAAGGCACAATGGTGTTTGGCCACCCAACTGGTGCTGGACTAATCACCTGGGTCCTCAGTCAAGTTGTCCCTGCCTCCACTGTACCCAGCAATGTGGGTGAGTTGGTGGGCCTTTTCATTCTAGTGGCCCTTGGACCCTTGGTATTTGATTAAAGATTAGAGGGGAGAGCATGGCTGATCTGCTGCTCATTGATGATAATATCCTTCTTCTTGGGGCAAGTGGTCAGCAAAAGATAGTGCACAGTAGAGAGGGGGACCATGCGGCTGAGGGTAGGGACAGGGCACAAGGCTCATGTCTCCATGTTTAGGCAGTAGCAAACCATGAGGTTGTGATACCTAGCTTAATACATCCTTAGCTCTCCTAGAACCAGTACTGCTGGTATAACTGAAGACATCCTCACAAGTGCCCCAGGCTGATGCCATTTCAGCACAACTGATAATGTCAGTCATTTCCTAATGGTGAGCTCCCATCTTAGAGGAGGTGTTTTGCATGTTTGTTCCAGATGTGTCAGCTAGTAGTTTGTACCTTGAATGAGTTTCACCCTGTTTTCATTCCTTCAGCCCAAAGGGTCGTGCAATTCCTTCTGTATGACATACCAGTTTTTCTCCCTTTGGGAACACCTCCTAGCTTTTTGCCATCATCATGCTCCTGGCATTTGTGCCAGTTCAGCATTTGCATTCGGGCTACATTTTCAATGAACTGCATGCTGCTTCATATACCCTGATGGAGGATGACTTAACCCCACGTCATCACTTAGTACAGCGTTTGATGCCAAACACTCTCCTGGCAAGATTGTTAGAACTCCCACTGAAATCAAAAGGGGTCTCTGCCCTGATGTTAGTGTGCCAGGCCACTATATCAAATAGGCTGAAAAGTTTTAAGATCAGTTAGTGTAAGTTCTGAAGAAAATGGCTTGAATATGTTGGTAGTTTTTAGGGTAAATTTTGTAGCTCTATATTGATCAACACAATAGGAAAAAAAACCTCACCCTGTGTTTAAACAAAATTACAGTGAATTGCTCAAAGGCAAAACAAAATTCTCAGCTCAGCTGTTTGGCTCACATTCATCTCCCTTTACTCCTATAGAAGTGACATTTTAATTAACTGTGTCAGGTGGATGTGTAACATCTCTGCTGAAAAGCCTGAATCTGCTCAGCTGTGTGTCATAGTTTCTATACTGGCAGCCTCTACAAGAGGTCATGCTTTTGTGGCAGGAGGATCCAAATTCTGAACAAATACTTTATAACGTGTAATCTGTCTAAGCTTTTCTTCTACTTGCACAAATCTATGGAAAGTGGTGATTTCCTTGGATTACTTAAATACACATTTTCTTCTATGAGCAAGGAAAAAAAATTCTATAGCAGAATGAAACAAAATCAGTTCTTTGTGGGCAATAAAACAGTTTTGCATGGGGCTGACTGGCTAAATGGTGGCGATTTTGTTCCTCGAGTTAGCACTTTTAGCTATGAATACCTAAGTGTGCAAATGTAAATCGCTACTTCTGCAAATATATGTGTAGCTCTGGGGTTCATTTTCTGTGAATGTTAATGGACACCGAATTCAACCGCATGAATATTCAGAGAAAGTGAACACAAAAGCAGCACAAGTGTGGTTGAAGCAAACGGACTGAAAAATGTAAGCCAAGAATCACGGCTCCTACTCGCCTGCCAGTGCAAGTGCCTTAAACTTTGAGAGGTTTACAGTATTGACCACTCTGAATTTTTCAGGTAAATGTAATGTGATACAAGCCATGAGACTCCACAGTCTTATGAGGAACATTTCAGTTGTGTCACAAGGTCTGATTTGGATCTGAAGCTTTCCTAGTCAACTGTCAGCTTAAACCTAGATGGGAGCACTGTGGTGTGGGAAATCTATCTGCAGATGACAAGAGGCTAGTCAAAGAGGATGACTAGCTTTGAGAGTCCCTTGTCACACCAGGCACGAGGGTGGGCAAGGAGGGAAATGTGTGAAATTCTGTGAATGGTGAGGGATTAAGGTGAGCAATGCTTTGATTTATTTTTTTTTTTTTTCCAAATAACAATGTAGATGAGGATTTAAATTGCAAGTGTTGTGATTTCAACATTAGTGAATTGGAGGGAGAAATAGCGGAGGAATGGAAGTCTATATATATATACACTTATATATATGTACTTGAACATATATTATCAATCTGTCACATTAAGATGTGCCCACTTAGCTGCAGCTGTGAGTGGGAACCTCTCAAAGAGTCACTGAAGCAGGAGTGGGCATACAAATATAATTAAACTCTGGGAGGCTGGAGTGCTGCATTTTGTTGTTCAGGAACTTTCCTGATGCATTTTAATTTTACTGATAAAGAATCATGCACAGATGTAATCTACAGGGAAAGAATGTTGGAGGTTATGAAGGAAACCAGTTAAAGTTAAAGACAATTCAAGCCTTTGGAAAAGCTAATGGCATTTTTTCAAACACATCATGAGCATATGATCGGTGGGAGCTCATGCACAACAGTAATGGGAACAAATGGCACCTCCCCCAGTGATGATGGGGAAACTGAGGCATGTAGGTGATTGGTACTCTGATTCTGTGAAGCACTTGAATATATGCTTCAAACATGGGCTGTTCTCACTGATGGCAAACACTGCTTTCCAAGCGTAGTAGCTGTTCATCTCAAATCCCTCCTCCTTAAAACAGGGCTAATGGGATGTAACTCTACATTTAGAATTACTCTATAGTTATAAATGTGTATATGTTTACTTTGCCGAGACCAGAATTACACATATGGCTGAAGACCACAACAGGAGATGGTGAGAGATGGGCTTGGAATAATAGTATTGTTGAGATTATCAGGCACAATTATCACTGGTTTGATAGTGGTAGGAAGTGAGGAAGAGCAAGGACTGAGGCTGGTAGGTGGTGGACCAGACACAAAGGTATGTAGGAAGCCTCAGAGAGATGCACTGTTGAATCTGTTTTGCTGCTTCAATGGAAATTAAATGTAGCATGCTAACTTACTATGCAGAATATGCAGTAGCAAGCTTGGGGCTTCCTAGATACCCTTATACTACATGAACATAAGCAGGGGCTACTTGGGACAGGCTCATTTTCTTCCCTCATTCACTTTGCAAGATAGGCAAGACTTGACAGGGCAGAAACTGGCCCATTTCTTCTTGGTGTATTTCTTTCTAATCCCCTTCTTAAAAACTAAGGCAAAGCTGCAGTGATTAGTGCAAGCTCTATGGTCAGAATCTTCATTTCTTCATGCCACCCTCATTTCTGCTGCACAGCAACTTGACTCTTCAATAGCTTCAATGGAGTATGGGCTATTATTCGTTTAGCTAGTAGGCAAGGTTTGGGTAATGCAGTCATTCTATTACATCTTGATGTCTGTTCTAGCAGCTTAACAGCAGATGAAATCTAAATGCATTTTCTAGGAAATTAAATACTACCTTTCATTATACTGTCTTACTGGCATTATGTCAACTGCCATTTTACAGATACTCCTCCAGAAAAGTGAGATGTGGTAAAAATTTGCATTTTGGTTTATGCTATTTATCAGAATTTTAATTTTAGTATTCTGTCTGACTTCATAAACGTCTCATAATGATAACTGCAACTCTATGCACAGTTATGTTAAGATCTACCAAAACTCCAGAACACGTAGTCACTTGCTCTCTATGTGGTTCTTTATTTCACTCAGTCAGAAGCTCTTTCTGACTTCTGGAAAAAGAAGTCTTCCTCCTGGACTCCTTCTGACAGTTTTCTGGAAATGCCACCAAATGACTTGAAGATGATATAAACACAACTTTGAAATCAATTTACTTAAAGATTGTGAACCTTGACATATTGGGGAGATTAGTTTTGATAACTTACAGAAAACTGCTGGAAAGGCTGCTACTGCCTGGCTGCTTTTCTGTTTTTCTTCAGTGAGAGGTTTTAGTGAAAAAGCAGAATTTCAGTAGGTTTTATTCTCCCCTAACTTGAGTCATTTAGGAAGCAGGCACATAGTCTACACCAGCCACGTGGGGTCCCTCTACATTCAGTGAAGGAGAGACACCTTCCTTCCCTTTATTGTGGGCTCTCAGGGTTTATGGTGAAGGGCCACTGTGATTTTGGGCAGTCCATCCTCAGGAAGACTTGCTTTTCCTTGGCTGTGTTCTGCAAAAATGTTGCCTTAAACTATACCAACAAAAAGATTCCTTTTCACTCTTTTTCACAGAAACCTGTGTTTGAAAATTTTCTTCTTCCTTCACTTGGAGCAGTGTCCAAACACTGAAATAAAACCTAAACAATGTCTTGTTACTAACTTTCTCTTTCCATACCCCAAAGCTCTCTGCTTTCTCTCCGTTTTTCTCTATTTTCCTTTGCTTTTCCAACAGGGTGAAAGCAGAACAGAAAATACAGAGAGAGGGGAAGATTAAGCCTATTTAACTCCACTGTTACAGCCTATCTGAACACAGCCAGGGACACACTGGGGACTCTGAGGATCACTATGGCTTCACCACAGGGCATTCTCTGCAGCTGTATGGCATTAGGTGAGCAGGGTCACATCTTCGCTTCCTGCTCAGCCATTAACCCCCGGCAATCTGCTTTTCATACTCCTGGGCTTCTCTGAGTTGAGGGGATAAAAGAGAATTTACAGTAATGGCTCACTTCTGCCAGACTTGGGCATTGGTAGCAGATAGTTCACTCCTACCATCAACCTGGTGCCTCAAAGGAAGCAGGGTGCTGCAAGCCAGACAGAGAAGCCTAGTTAATTATTCAGCAAATATTTTCCTTCTTCAAATTTGCTTACATATCAAAATATGGGTTTTTCTGATAAAAGCCAACAGCTCCATCAGAGCCCATTACAATCTATCAGGCAAATACTCAGTAATTTCCAAATTAGTCTGTGAACTACAACACATTCAAGTGATCTTGTAAAAAAAAAAAAAAAACTCTGCTGCTACAAGAATTACCTAAGCATGGATTTACCAGGCAGATAGCTTGCAGTGTAAATGACTTGTGTTTGGATAGGTAGAATGCATATCAAAATACATGCTCAAATGAGAGACCATATTGACTCTTTCTGAGCTGTTATGGTCTATTAGATAAATATTATCTTGGTTCAGGATTGTGGTAGTTTTCTATATGCACAGTTTCCTGATAAGCCATATGGACTCGCAGATAAAATTGTGTCTTCAGATTTAGAAAGCGATATGGCTGAATAGCTGTAATGAGTATGAGGAAGCTCCTGTTAACCAATTAATCAAAATGTGTCACTGAATTCCCCCTCCCCTTCTTATGTTAGTATGTGCTATAATATATGCCCAGCAAACATGCATTGCTTAGTGGTATTTTGACAAAAAAACACATGCCAAGGGCACGGCAACCGATCCCTCTACAGCAGTTGTGGCTGTATCTCTGTCCCTACACTGCTGCTCTTCCCCTCATCTGCCTGATCAGTTCCATCTTATTCACACAAACTCACGTGTGCTCACAGCCATGGTTCATCAATATTAACAGAAAACTTCACTGATTTCAAAGGCTTGGATTTTGGCCACGCATTGTCTTTTCCCACTTAATAACGTACTAAACACATTTTTCAGTTGTCAATGGGAAAAATCAGTGGATTTACATTTCATCTACATGGAATGTGAGCTCCAAGGATCCCTGTGTAACTTGTAAAGAGTTCACGTCCTAGCCTTGGTCATTTCATAAAAGGTAAGAGAACCATCAGCTGAAGCCAGGCCCTAGCTTTGCAGGTGACACACCAAGTAACCTCTCCATCTGTAATAAACATGGGGATTTATCCAGTGTATTTGTACACCATGTTGATGTGAGAAATTAGGTGGTGATTTCCACTTTGTTTAAAGTGAAAGTGTATCTTAGAGCTGACTGTTTTTTCCTCCTTTGTATGTCTTGCAAGAGGTCTCTTGCTACTACCTAAACAACTGCTATCTGAAGAGGACAAAAAAAGACATTACTTCTGGATAAATAAGTTTTTTGTCCAGCTTCTAATGGTTAAAGGAGTAGATTTTCTCCTGAAAAGCACCTCAAAGATGTACCTGCAGAGCACGGTTCAGCGTCATGCAGAGATAACCAAGGTACCTTAGAGTACCACAGGCCTTATAAATGACCCCTGGGGTGCTTTCTGATGGCTGTCACTCAGAATGGGCAGAATACCCATGCATCAGTATCTTGTAAAAGTTTTTTGAAAGGATCTAAAATTTTCTCCCAGAAATGCCACACGGCTGCTGAGTCTGATGCTCCTGGATAGCTCGGGGAGGGGAGTCTTGCTTTGGGAAATGGATGGTCCAGATGCAGGCAAGGCCACTAGTGCCATAACTATTCTTCACAAATGGGTTCAACCATCACTTATTTTAGCTCCAGACCTTAGAAGCTAAGGCAACAGAGGGCATATTAAGAAAGTCATTTTAGCAGGTGAGGAACATAACTTCATTTGGTTCTCTGTTCCGTGACTTTCTTGTTATCTTAATATTATTTAAAAATAGCTCTGCTTTGAATGGCTGGATTAATTCTCTGAAGCATGCTGCTGAAATGTAAACATCATACAACTTTGATTTCCTATGAATAGAGAACACATGCTGTTAGTGAAAAGAACATACAAGATTGCCACGCTTTTAGAAATCAAACGTTAATTATGAGTTGGGAATGGAGGACACAAGCTTTTGCCCATTCACTGTGGCCAAAGATAATTTCCAAGCTTTTACAAAAATTGTAATTTGCAGCTCTGTTTGGTTTCTTGTATTTTACCAGGAAAAGGAGTATTTCCAGCTCCTAGTCCTTGCAAGCAGGCTGTGGCTTCAGGCATTGTCTAATGCTGTTGTCTACCTTTGCACAGAGGACAACAGCACCTTGCCTGTGCTCATGTTCAAAGCCATCCTCCATGAATCAAGTGTTAAAATGTTCAGCTTTAAGCAGCTCTGCCACATTGTAAATGTGCCACTGACCCTTTTATAGGCCAAATTACAGAGTATTTAGTGATTTTTATTTTATCTTTTAATGGAAACATACTTCTTTCTGTGTACATTAATCTGTATGTCAAGCTCGGAATGTGAAAATAAGTCATGGACCTGAAGCATCAAGAGGTGTCAAGATAAACATTGATTGTTGATTTATCCTCCCAAAAATTTGACCAGAGGCAAGTGAAGATGAAGTCTAGTTTTCAGCAATGACTGGATCCACTAAAACATGTAACTTACCAAATCAAAGTTGCACACTTAGTAGAAGTTTGGGCTTCCCTTGGCTTTTCCAGGCTCTAATACTTTATTCTGCTTATTTTAAATAATTTTTAAAATGAGGAAGAGCTGAGCATTAATAGTAATGTTTCAAAGTTCTCCTAAAAACCACTGTGACTAAAACTCTTGACCTGGAAAGCTAGAGGTAAAAGCTCAGCTTCCCCCATTTCCAACATGTGAGACACCTGGAGTAGCTCCAGCGTTGGGCAGAACGTAACTGACAGGAAACAATGTGCAGTTTACTCTTGCTGCCAGAGTGACTGTTACTACATTTGCTGTACTCAAACCACCCTTTTGGAAGCAGGCTGCGTTTCTGCACCCGGTGTACCAGGGCACTGTCGGAGTCTAAAAGGAGCAGAGTGCTCTGGGGCTGGCTGCTCTGAAGGGGGCTCTCCCTTCCACCCTCCAGGAAACAGCTTCTCATGAGATTTCCAGCACAGCCCATCCTCTGTTCAAAAGGCTTGGGCAGGCTTGAATAAATGCCTGACCTTCTTGAGGAAGAAAATGTAAACCTCCCTCCCCTTCTACCACAGCTGTGATTCTTTTGAGGTTCTTTGCTATTTGTCTTTATTTATCAAGCAAAGACAATACGTTTTACCCTATATAAGAACAGATGACTTTTAGACTTAAAGAAGCTTTCAGCTATAATGGAAACAAGCGAAGAAGTTCAAAATAGTGAAGAAATATGAAGTTTGTAGGAATTAAGATTCTATTTTAGTGTTGTTTTTTTTTTTTTTTTTACACTGTGAAGAACATACAGAATAAATAAAACCATTCCTGTTTCTTGGTACACAGCATATGATGAGCCCCACCCCCATCTCAGTGTGACAGCTGCTCCTGAAATGATATTGCAGGTTTTGTGGAAGAAGTACAGAACTGTGTGGCTTGACCAGCCAGCATCTGGAAGGTCTTTCATGTTTTTATTTTACTAAAGCACTTGCATTTTCAGCCAATTTTAATGTGTGCCATCAAACCCCAAAAGTAACTTAAAGAGATGCAGGTTTTCTGTTTTATTAAATGTGTGCCTTCTCTCTTGCATTTTTTCGCTGAACATTTCATGTCCTCCTTCAAGTTGTTCTAGGTTCAGACTCTAAGAGAGTCGCAAGGGAAAATCAGGCCATTTAAAAATAAAATAGATTACTTCTGCACAGCTTTCTTTAATCAAAACCATTATAACTGATGGTTCAGAGCCTTGATTACACCTCTTCAGAGGGCACCCCTTGATTTTGTGCGACATCCCTGATTATTTTATTTACTTATTTATTTATTTATTAGCTTTTACTTTCTGCCTTGATTTCTAGGTCACAGAGTTGAGGCTCTTTCTTGCTTTAAATGGACTTGCTTGTTCCTCAGTGGCAGGTTATTTTTCTTACAGGGGCTATGAAGTAAACATGCCCCTTTTTCAGAAGAAGACAAAAATTCCCGTGATCACATATTCCTGGAGCTCTTTCTCTTTTTTTCCCCCCGCTAGCCCCCGTGGAGAGCATGACTGGACCAAGAGTCATTCCTCCCGACCTCTCCCGAGCCCCTGCCGAGCTGAGGGCCAAAAGGTCATTTTCTCAGGTTCCCTCTGGAGGGAGAATCCAAAGGTCATTCCCTCCCTCCGCAACTCACCCCAAGTGCATCTGAGAGACATTTAAAACTCCTTCAAAGAAGGAGAGGAGGGACTGAGTCCCTGTGCTTTACCTACTGCCCCTCAACAGCTAAGAGATGTGAACCAGGACTGTGCACGGTATGTTTACTCTAATAATTTCAAATCTACTCAGGACAGGCCTCAGGTTCTAGGTTTGGCACTTTGTAAACTTCAGGGATGGGCAGAGATTGCTCACAGAGCTGTGAACTGGGCCTAAATGTTTCTGCTTCCTTTCCTGTTCCCCATATCAGCTGCATTCTTCCCACAGTCCCCAGGATCCTCTTTCTCCTCCCAGATGTGGGTTTCACAAGGAGTTAACTAGATGTCATTAGAGAGTGGTGTTGAACAGCTCTGAAACCTCCCAGTGTTCCCAATTCTTGGGAATGGAGCTGCAGGGATCATTTTATGAGTCTTCTTAGAAAAAAAAAACAGACAGACTCATAGCTTCACCCAGAGCTGCTGCTGCCCTGTGCTGCCCTGTCATCCATGAACCCAGTGGACCAGTTTTGGAACCACACTGCATTTCCCAAGACAGAAGTAAATAGTCAAGGTTAGCACCTCTACGTGTCCTCTTCAATCCTTTCAAGGAAAAAGTGTGGTTTTTTTCTTGCTCTCAGAATGAGGAAGGGAGAGACTTCTGATCGTTAATTTCTTTGAGCTGCCTGAGGAAGGAAGGAAGAGAAGAGCAACAGTTATTTCACAAGGTTCCCCGCAGAAGGAGGGCACCAAGGGTCACTTCCTCTCAATCTGTCCTCTCTGAAGGAGAGCAGTTAGGCTATGTCAATGCCACGGTCCCTTTGTGGTGGGTAGGCAGGGGAGGTCACCCCCTGCCCCAGCGCTGCTCTCGCTGGACCTGCGCTCTCCTGCCGCTGGCTTTCTCTCGCCCCCGGGGGGCGGGGGAGATTAGTCCTTTCTTCCTCTCCCCGCTTTGTGTAGAGGGAACTCACAAGTCACTACCTGGGCCCCTTTTGGAAAGAGACAATAGCAAAAGGGCAGTTTCTAGTTTTTTTTTTTTTTTTTTTGTTTCATTTTGTTGTTTGTTTGTTTGTTTGTTTGTTGTTTTGTTTTGTTTTTTCCTGAGGATTTTTCAGGCTGTTGGAGCACAGTAGAATTAGGTGAGCAAAGCTTTAAAATCCAAGTCAAAATGAAATGCTGAAGCGTAGGTTCTGAGGCACTTGAAAGTTTTGGTGACACTGCCCAACCCCACCTCTGGGTACACACCAGCCCGAAATTTGGTAAAAAAACTAAGCTCTCATGAAGCACCGTCAGAAAGCACAGATTGTGTGAAATACACCGGAAAATTCAAGTTCTGTGTTGCCAGACAGGAAACAATAAATAAAAACACCTAACCTGTTTGTTGTTCAGGTTTGAACCATTGCAGGTGCCTCCTTAGGGCCTGATCTGAATCCTTGGAAATAATGAAAGTGTTCTGGCTCCATTTCATTTCCTTTGGGTCAGGCTATGACCAGGCTTCCATTTTTCCATTAGCCTCCGGGATGATCCTTATGGTGATAATGTGGACTTAAGAGTTCTTGTCAAGAGCTACCATTTTACAGGTGATCTTCTGATTCTTTCAAGTTTTAGGGCCAACTTTGGTTCAGAGGTAGGGGTTTGCAGTTCCTATTGAAGACAGAGAGCTAGTCTTTGCCACCTCCAAAGAAGAACCAAGGGAAATGAGCATTATGCAGCTGCTTGCCTTGGAAAAATAATTTGACTCTAAGATTAAAGTAGAAAAGACACTTTTACAGTGCTCAGGCACTCTACAATTTCAACCTTTGCTATTTTAAATTACAGGAACAGAAAGCTGCTCAAAAAAGATGCGCAGTCTTTCTACATGCGCTTAAGACTGAATAGAGAAATTAATTATGCCACATACATAAATCAATGTGTACCCAGAACCTCCACGTGGAACTCCTTAGCAAGATTCAAAGCTCCTTTTCACACACTCTAAGACCATTTCCAGGAGAAAAAAACTGTAGTCAAGACTTCTTTCTGTCTTTTTTCCTCTTCCCCTGCAAAGTCAGAATGACTTCTCTTAAAGTAGATGTTGACCCCTAGTACTCTGATCCCAGTCTGCACGTTTCAGTGCACTGAAATAATTCAGGATTCATCGAGCTCTTCAGATAACACATTGTTTCTATAGAACAACACAGTTTGTATGCCCTAGGTGAAATATATCCCTGTGATGATTGGGCAGTAAATGGCTACAAAATGCTTTGAGATCCCTGCTTAAGTGCGCAGTATTGTTATTCTACAGCACCTCATCACTGTGGAGTTCAGGACTGATGCTGTTTGTTAGTGCTTCAGACGAGCTTCCTTACAAATGAAGGATTTAGCCTTTGCAACTAGAAGTGACGCAATATTCTACATACTGGGTTGCACGCAGGAGGGATGTTGTTCCCCTGCACAGCGCTGAAGCTTTCTGCCCACGCCCCAAGCCACTGAAGGACGCCAGGGGGAACGGGATCCGCTCGCCTGCCTCATCCAAGCTTGAGCTCCGATTTCCACCCATGCCCACGGCTCTGCCCTGGTGTCTTCCACGCTTCAAACTGAGCATGCGAGGACTCTTTACTAATTGCGATGATTTCGTTATTGCCACATAGTGCTGCTTGTTAAGAACACAATGAGTTTCAGTCATTGCAGTATCCTTTCCTCCCCTCCCTCCCCAAATGCAAAGTACAAATCCACTTAAAAAGCGGAGATCTTTTGACTTCTAACAGAAACTTTTATCCGCATAAGAGGATAAGAAATTCATTAGCTTAAGTTGTGTGATTGTAACAGCTCATTAGAGAGCAATGTGCCTTTCAGAGTGAGCATGCCTCCAGCCCTGTGTGGAAGCTGCCAAAGCTAAGGATAAAGGTATGGGACAACTTAACCATTCTGGAAGGCAATTCCTGATTTTTAACTATGCAGACCACATTAAATGGTTTTAATGGATGCTCATAGGCCTGACATTCAAATCTTTATTTGTGTCTAACTGCAAGCAAAATATAAAATTGTTAAATTGATATTTCTTGCCAAGAAAAAAATACAAATTTTAATTTATGGTCAGTAATTATATTTTTAGATTAATTTATACTAACTTTTTCTTTTTTTTTTAAGTTTAAGCAGTTTGATTTCACTTTTAATTGCTGAAAAAAACCTTAACATTTCTTCTCTTCAAACAAGGGAAAACCTGCCACTTCTAAACAGAAAATGTAATAATTACTACTACTAATAATTTGTTGAAAGAAATGAATGATAAAGCAGAGTTCTCAGATTTTTTTTTCAAATCAAGAAAGTTAGTGATAGGGTATTTTTTCATCTGTGGAATCTCAGAAGGCATGGCCTTGGCAAAGCAGATCGTTTGCAACATTTTGTAAAATATATGAGAGGAGATTGGAACGTATTTTTCAATCTTCCCCTGGCAGCCTTCACGGCTTTAGTCAATTTATGCATCATCTGTTAAAAGTTCAATATGGGGCACTGGGTCCTGAAATGTACTTTGAAGCATCCATAGCGAATCTTCTAATCTCCGCTTTCACTATCTGGGCAACATATGCATTAGAGTGGAATTCTGGATCGGCTTTAAGGTTCAGGGGTGAAACTCTCACTTAGATAACCTGCAATATCTTGGCTTCAAGTGTAATGTTCAGGTTTGGATAAATGATTGCTTTTCATTTTCCCCAAAGATAAATGATAAAAGATACAGTTTTATACCATAGTAGACTTCTGTACCTCCATATACATGCACATCAGGCATTTCTTTTAAAATGTACTTTAGATACAAATATTGCAAAAGCAAGTCTTTCCTTATACCAGTCTGAGAAAAATGATAGTTTTACAGAACGTGATGGTTGCAGTTAAACCACCATCGTGTGCCTTTAGTGATCAACGAGCTTTTCTGGCTTCACTATTCTTATTTAATCTAAACAAAGCTCAATACCTTTCCTCCTCCTCAAAGAAAGGAAATTACTCATTTCTCTGTGTGTGGCAGTACTATGACTTCACGAGAGTTAACAGAACTTCACAGAAGAAATACATGGATGCTTTCTGCATTTTCGCTTCCAAGCACAGCTTCTACTACAGCAGATTTTTTGGTTGTTTTTGCAACTAAGCTGTTCCCACACTTCCTGCATTTTTGCTTTGTTCTCCTGTATGTCATTGGAGAACAAGGACTGTGTCCTAGGAGGTAAGAAAAACTACCCACATGGAAAGGCAAAGTCACAAAACTGTAATTGTTGTCATAAGGTGTAACTGAGGAAAAAACCGATTTGATTTATAAGCTGATTTTTTCCAAAGTAATCTTTCAGCTATAGAGTACTGCAGGGAGTTGTAGCGGAGTATTTCTCCTCCACGGACACAAACACAATACGAGATCATGTTTTTCAATTATGCAGCTACTTGCATATTTATTAGGGAAAAATAAAAAAGAAAAAATACGTAGGTTTTGTGCTAGGCAGGTACAAGGCATTTTTCCTCAGAAAAAGTCCTTCTCAAGGTACGAGTGTTTAGAATACATATGCTTGCCTGCCACGAAAAATGGAAAAAAAAAAAAAATTAAAAAAATGACGATTCCACTTCCTACAGATCAAAACGCACGGCGTCCTTTAGTGTGAACACACAACGTCAAGGTCTGCCTGGGCAGACTTTCCAAAGCGCCCCGGTCGCCACAGAGCGGAGGCGGCCGCGGCCCCTCGCCC